>NW_007258846.1:196897-274376 GCF_000164805.1 Carlito syrichta
TCTGGCGACAGAGTGAGACTCCAACTAAAAAAAAAAAAAAAAAAGTCCATTTCCCATCTGTCAGTAGGGAACCTAATGGTTTTTCCTACACAGGACTGTTCTAAGGATTAAATATGTTCCTAAACCACTTAGCACAGTGTCTGGCACATATTATGTGCCTGCTAACAATTATCATTGTTAACATCATCTCTGAAACATGCTGTGCTCTTCAACATCTCTCTTTCCCCTACCTTGAATTCTTCTCCTGCCTCAGGAATTCTTCTTCATCCTTAAAGATGCAGCTTTCCTGTCACCCCTCCTTGAGGCTTTCATCCCGTGCTGTTCACACCCTGTTACACAGTCATCACACAGTACTGCAGTCATTTATGTAACAATGTGACGGAAGAACACAGAGCAGGTTTTGGAGACAAACAATCCTAGTTTAAGAACCTACCTCTGTCACTTACTAGCTGTGTGATCCTGGGCAACTTGCTTGACTTTTGGGACTTCTGCTTCCTCCCCTGAAAACAGAAGAACAGAATACCTTCTTCCCTGGGATTCTGTAAGCTCAAGCCAGTGAACATAAGGAAGTGCCTGACACAGGGCAGGCACATACTAGGAGCCTGCTATACTCTGCCTTTTCCTGCATTACTGGGCTCTCTGCTCCCCACTGACTGTAAGCTTCTGGGGGACAGAGACTGCTGTATTAGTCACTCCCTCTCAGTTAGCAGTGCCTGAAGCACAGTGGAAGTTCAACAGATAATGACTGATTCTCATTTGTCAGAGAGGAAACTAACACCAAGAGGAAAGTGACTGTCCTGAAGTCCCAAGCCTAGCAGGTGGCAGAGTCAGTTTTCCAATTCAGATCCTCTAACTTCCCTGCTCTTTCTACAATGCCTGCTGTCTCAAAGGCTAGAAGTCAGCCTGAAGATCACATTAGCCATCCCAACCTGTCTTGAGCCTTTTCCAGTTTAAAGTAAACCTGGTGGACAGGCTCGGTGGCTCAGCCTGTAATCCCAGCACTTTGGGAGGCCAAGGTGAGCTCTGTTATGCATGAATCAAAATGCCAATTTGCCAAAGGGGAGCTCCGAGCAGAGGGAAGATGGAGGAGACACGTCTCTTAAAAGCGGGCCCACTGAGGCTAACGCTGGAGATGCATGTCTGGCAATGAGCATTATAGTGGCAGCCTGGAGACCCCTGGGTTATCCCCGGCCCCAGGCCCTTCCTTGCGCCACGGGCCCTCCCTGCTCCTCCGAGGGCCCCCCATGAGGCCTGCACAGGTTCAAGACCAGCCTGGGCAAATTGGCGAGACCTCATCTCTACAATAAATTAAAAAAAAAAAAATTAGCCAGGTGTGGTAGCACATGCCTGTAGTTCTGGCTACTTGGAAAGCTGAGGTGGAAGGATCGCTGGAGCCCAGCAGGTTGACGCTGGGATGGCAGCCTGGGCGACAGAGTGAGACTCCAACTCAAAAAATAAATAAATAAATAAAATAAAGTGAACCTGGTGAGCTATCCCAGCCAAAGTCAACCAGAAGTCAAGCAAAAGCAAATATGCACGACTCTTCAGAGCAGAGCCACAAGCAAACTGAGCTGATTCACTCCAGAGTTCTAATACTTTATGCCTATGGCTTCCCCCCCACTGCCCACAACACACCACACCCTGGTTTAAGGGTAAAAGAAAGGAACACATACCGTACGCCTACCAGGTGTCTAACACTGGGATGGGTGCTCCACAGAAGTACTTAACCTACAACCCTATCACTACTCCCACTTTACAGAGGAAGATGATTGAGGCTCAAGATCACACAGAACTAGACAAGAGCCAAGCTCGGTGGCTCAGCCTGTAATCCCGCACCTTGGGAGGCTGAGGTGAGTGGATTGCCTGAGCCCGCGGGTTCGAGACCCGCCTGAGCAACTTGGTGAGACCTCATCTCCACAACAAATAAAAAAATTAGCCGAGCGTGGTAGCGTACGCCTGTAGTTCCAGCTACCTGGAAGGCTGAGGCGGAAGGAACACCAGAGCCAAGCAGGTTGAGGCTGCAGTGGCCAGGAGTGGCCACTGCACTCCAGTCTGGGCGATAGAGTGAGACTCCAACTCAAAAAAAAAAAAAAAAAGAACTAGACAAGAGCCACATATGGGTTTTGGACCCAGGTACACACTTCCAAACTCAAGCTCTTTCTACACACAGCCAGGGTTCATCTGAAATGGCTCTTGAGCTGAAACTTCCTGGCTTATCCTTTTCCTTTCATGCTCCTCCTCCCTCCAGCCTCTTTGCTGGTCCTCACAGACCCAACTCCCCCCTCCCAGTACCCACTCCACTCCCCTATGTATCCAAGTCTCACTCAAGAGGTCGTCTCTCCCCACACTATAACCCCTTCCATCTTTCTCCATGTCACTGTTCACCACCAGACCTAGATTCAGTTGTTTCTGTTTGTATTTCCCCACTGGAACATAAGCTCCATGTGAGAAGAGAGTCTATTTTATTCATGACTATATCCCTAGCACCTGACACGTAGTAGGGGTGTGTGTGGTGGGGGGAGATGAAACAGTCACTGTGTACCAACAGGGTGCCAGGTGCTAGAGATACAGAAACATCTAATTATACAGAAATACCCAGTTATTCATTAGTAATTAAATACTACAAAGTGAAATTCAGTTCCCTGAGAGAATGGCTCATGGGGTATCTCATCTGGTCAAGAGTCACAAGTTTCCTGAAGAAGGGACACTAATCTGAGGACTTGGAGGGGTAGTGAAGGCACAGAGGACAGCCTGCAGCTGGCATGAAGGCCTAGGGGAGAGGAGCTGCCAGGCCCACCTGAGCCCAGGGAGGGAGGACGGACAAGAGCAAAGAGGATGCTGACCAGGAAAGTCGGGTGGGATCCAGAAGGGTCTGGGCTAGGTGGCAGTGAGGAGTTAAGATCAGTCCTAAGGTCTATCAGCTGATGAATGTCTAAATCAAACATGGTACATTCATGCGGTGGACTATTTTTCTGCAGTCAAAAGAAATACTGACACATGCTGGGTCAACACACACCGGGTGAACTTGAAAGCATCCTGCTAAGTTAACACAGCCAGTCACATGAGGCTAAGGAATGTACGGCGCCATCTATAGGAGATGTCCAGAACAGGCAAATCTATAGAGACAGAAAATAGATTAGTTGTTGCCTGGGGCTGGGGGGAATGGGAGATGAGGGTAGGGGGGTTGACAGCTAAAGAAATTGTTTTTTCTTAGGGCTAATGAAAATGCTCTAAGATTGCTTATGGTGATGGATGCACAGCTCTAAACATCCCGAAAGACACTGGATTGTGCACTTTCAATGGGTGAACGCCCGCTATACATTTACATATCACTGGAACCGTTTTAAAACAACCACCACCAAAAGATTCATCCTAAGAGCTAAGGGGTTTCCGAGCGACTTGTTCTGTGATGCATGAATCAAAATGCCAATCTGCCAAAGGGGAGCTCCGAGCAGAGGGAAGGTGGAGGAGACACGTCTCTTAAAAGCCGGCCCACTGAGGCTGACGCCGGAGATGCGTGTCTGGCAATGAGCATTTCAGCGGCAGCCTGGCGACCCCGGGGTTACCCCCGGCCCCAGGCCCTTCCTGGCGCCACGGGCCCTCCCTGCTCCTCCGAGGGCGCCCCGCGAGGCCTGCGACAGGCCCGGACGCCTCAGTGCCGCGCTGCGGCGCACCCGGCCCTCCGGGGACACGAGAGCGGACGGGAGGGAAGAAGGGCGGCGCGGGTCGCCCCTAGGTCCTCCACAGGTCCGAGGATGCCCGCGGCCGGCGCGTCCCCAGCCCTTCCCCGCCGCGGTCCCCGCGCCCCCGCCCTCGGCCTGCGCGGCGCGGCTCACCCGCCTCCACGGGGGACGCCAGCCCCGGACGCCGCGGCCGCAGGGGCGACGAGTGCGCCTGCGCCTCTCCCGCCTGCGACTGCGCGCCCAGCGCCCTCTGCCGGCAGCGCGCGGGACTCGGGGTCCTACTGGGTGCCCGCTCCCTGATCGGGCCCCGCCCAGCTCAAAGAAAAAAAAAAAAATCTGTCCCCACTGGCAGCCTTCTTTACCTCGAACACCCACTCTTCCTTCTGGCTGTTGCTACCCCGGATATAAGCTCTGAAGGCAAGCTCTCCCCCATATTTCTGAATATGGATTGTGCTAAAATATTAGGGGTGTTCAAGATCTGTGAAAAGGCTTGCTGGAGGACTTTTCCTAAACCTCTCCTGCTGATGACAAGAATTGTGTTTGGATAGGAATCTGCGTTTTGAATCATTTCATCAAATTACAGTCCCGTAACACCTGTCAAAAGAATAAATATGACAGTAATAGGCATGCTTCCTTTCAGACCCATCTATAATTATAATTGAGGGAAAGAATACAAAATTTAAACTTAGAGCTACTGCCAGTATCATTCTTTGAAAATGAAATAATACTGTTTTATGAAATAGGCTCTCCTCGCTCTCTAATGTTTAAAGCTAAAGTGCTTCTCTAAATTGATTTAAATACAAGTTTTATATCCTGAAAGAAATAAAGATGAGTCATTATCTTAAGACAAACCCCATCTTCAATGATGCTTCTGATATCATAGCTGACATCTAAACGGGAGTTAGGTTGTTAGTGAATAATATTGCTTCTGTTCACGTCTTTCTTCTCTAGGGCTTTTTAAGCCTATTTGTAATGAAAAGCTGATTTCCTCATACAGACTCCATGTGTAGTTGATTAAAAAGGACTTCTTATAATTTTTTCTTTCTTCATCACCTTTTTTTTTGTTTTCTTTAAAGGAAAACATTGCTCCCTGGTGGCACCTGGGAATCTATTTTTCTCCTCTTAGGACAAGAGAAGCAGGAAATATTTCCTAACAGAAGTATTTTGGGGGCTGTCTCCTCTTTGTTTTTTCCTTACTCCCTTTAGAGCTTTTTTTTTCTCTTCACCTGACATACTAGACTTCCCCTAAATCAGTTTGGGGGGGTGTCCTCCCCTGAAATGTTCAGATAATTGCCTCCATTTATTTTCAATATGTAGACTTGGGCCAAATATAACTGAAAGATACGACTGTACCCTCATAAATCAGCTCTCTTATTTACACATGCATAATCAAGGATGCATCATTAGTGCAGATCCAATCAATAAATCATTAAGCTTTTAAAGTCCTTATTAGGAACGATCTGCAAGAACATCATCCATCCCTGTGTTCAGCCTTAGGACCCCTTAATATTTTTAAGAAATGTCACAGTCTGTTCTCTAGTCCCATCTCCCTTTTGTTCCTAGATCGCTGTGTTCCTGCATCAGGAAACATCGTTCTAATACCTAGATCTCATAAAATATTCAAGATGCAAGCTGTTTGCTTTACCTCCGAAAGGCTCCACCTTTAGAATCGCTGGTGCCTTTTTTGTCTTTACAAACACACAAGATTTTACCTTTCACAAAAATTTCTTATCAGCATCCAAACACCAAGGGAAAAAAATAACCCAAAGTAAAAGAGATTTGGACAGCAATCTCCATTTTTTTTCAAGTCACAATCGAAACCTAGATTTGAAAATAATTGAGTTTGATCCTTTTAACTTGACAGCAACCCTAGGTTCTTCCAGCTTCAGTAGTGAAACTAAAGAATTCTTACCAGTCCAAACAGTCATTAAAATGACACTAGGCTCAAAATCTAATGACAACCCAACCATTCTTACCATGCCATTTTTCTTTACACTGAAATTTTAGCAGATGAACACCCTTATGTCCAACAGTGCATGATATTTACAGATAAACAGTATTAAAGACTTTTAACTTGAGAAATTTGTCACCCAAGAGTTGACTGACCAGGGGACACGATCTCACAGGGGAATTTATGGACTTTCCTAAAAAAAAAAAAAAAAAAATCGCCGCATTGTCTTGATTTCTGACATTATGTCATTTAGCCTGACAACTGCAGGTTTGTAACCAATATTTGTAGGGAAAGATACAAGAAGCCCTGATGCTTCCAGTTTAAACCTGTTTTTAGATTTCAAAGAGAAATTATGCATTGCATCCTCTGATTAAATCAGGTTATTGTCTCAAAGGTTGACCATGTAAATAATTCAAATTAATTCATCAGTGTACAATAGATTTAATAAGCATAATAAACCCTTGGAAGAAAATACTTAGGGCCCTCAGTCTGCCCTCGCTCTTGCTCCCCATTATCTCAGATTTCCCTGAGAACAGAATGAGTGGTACCATGTTGTTCTCTTCTATTCAAAATATGCCAAGTTGCTATTTACCAGTTTGCGATTTGCATGTCTCAAATCCTGCCAGAACACAGGGTGAGGGGCATGGGGTGACAGGTGATTGTGCCAAAAGAGGACACCAGGGCAAAAATGGAAAACCCAATGAACAGATTTACTCTCTTCCTGGGTGTTGCAAAACGCAACTCTCACTGAGTATTCAAGATTTGTTTTTAAGAAAATGAAAATATTGGGTATACAAGATTTTGTGAAATCTCAGATATCTAGTGTCTTTTTTCTTTAATTGCTGGGTGGAAGAAGAGGATGAGCCAGGATTTTGAGATTTTTATAAAAAATTATTTTAATAAAATAATACAAGTAGGAAAAGGGTACAATTGTGACTATTTACAGCATACACTTGGAGAGTAATTTACAGGCTGGGTTTTAGCCACCCTGGTCCTCTGTCTTGTATTACTTTCAACAGGAGGCCACAAACCCAAACTTGATGTCAGTCTATATTTCTGGTATATTCTTTAGAAATTTATTTACAGTGACCACATGTGAGGCTTCATTGGTGATCAGATATATGTCATCTCTGAATATGGTACCTACTTTATCTCTTGAAAATATGTTCAATATCTCCTGATTTCTAATTGTAAATAACATACGCACAATTTTGTGTATAAATCATCTTTGGAATGGAATTTCTTTTTCATCAAAAGCATAACTGCATGCTGGATATATATATGGTAACATCACCAAAGGAGTGAATGTGCTTGGGAACATTTTTCTTTTCTGAATTTTGACAGCGTTTGACTACAGATCCACTTTAAAATGACCTTGTTCACAAAGTGTAATTCCGTTTCCTCTGGCTATAGCTGTAGCATTTTAAGATGGCCGGAGACAAGCATTAAATGCCACCATTAATAGAAATGGAGACTGTAAGAAATAATCAACTTGATTAAATAGGATTATTTAAAGAAAGAGGAGAGACAGAGGGGTGAAGAAGGGAAGGAGAAGAAAGAAGAATGAAAAGGAGAGAAGTAGAAAATGAGAAAAAGGAGAAGGGAGTTATCCTGTTGCTGCTGCCCCAAGGAAAAGGGTTGATAGAGTTCAGTGCAGCAGCCCAGGAAAAAGGGCAGCCTTAATGAAGGGGAACCATTATTCAGGTTGGTCAGGAAATAGGGTGTTCTGGTCAATCAAATATGTAGTTAATAGTTACCTTCCACTCCAGCAAACATCTGTTGAGACTCTCCTGTGTGTAAAACTCTGTGCAAGGCCCCGGTTCGTAACACAGGCCTCTGAACTCCATCTCTGACATATGGACTCTGACCTTCTCCATTTGTGGTTGGAGACAGGTCTAATCTTGTCACTGTCCTGCTGGGGACCCTACCAAACTTCCTACCATGTTCCACAAAACCCCACTGGGGCCAACCTCTTAAGCTTTACTTCCCAGTAGTCTGTGACAGCCACAGTATCCTTTCAGACCTTCAGAGGTACCAAGTTGCTTCCACCCTGCTCCTCCTTAAGATCCCAAGTAGAAGAACTCTTCCTCACCTTCCCTAATAGCCTCATTCCCACCCCACATTGGGGGAGATCCCCTCCTTCCCCCACCAAATAGTAGCCCGTAGCTTTCTCTGTGGCATGCATCCCAACTTATCATTATCACACCTCGGTTTGGATTCACCTAGAAGAAACACTGAAGGAAGAAACACTGAGAGCCAGTCATTGTTTGAAAGGTGATCCTAGAAACATCCAGTAAGGGAGGGACAAAGTGAAGCAGGGAAGGGAAGGCAGCCCATCAAGAGAGTCTTGCCAAACAAGTTACCACCACCAGCTGCTGCTGGGGAACCAGTGGAACACACACCTGAGTTACCCCACCCTAGGATATTTAGACAGCAATTCCTGTTAGCTACTGGTTGAATGATGCTCTCAGGACTCTAACTCCCTGGTACTTCTGGCCTGCCATGCTCTCAGGTAAAAAGATGCAGACGCTGATAGGTGGAAATTAGCTAAGTACACTGCAATGGTAAGGCTCAAGGGATTATGGGTGGAGCACTGACAGTTCTGCCAGTTACATATGCATGTACATTTACATAAAAGACATACATATGAGTGTGTGCACATGGAGAGAGATATGCATGTGTGTGATTATAACAGTCATGTCTGCCTCCCCACTTGAGCCCCATCAGAGCTGGGACTGAGGGGCAGCGTCCCACCCTAGTCCCACTTCCTGTAGTCCACCATTAAAATCCCTCCCTTACCAACCAACACCCTCAACTCCTCCTACCCTCTGTCACACTCCCTCTTGGTGAACCTACCGTCCTCCTTTTTCATCCCGCATCCAAGCAGATTAATGATGAGAAAATGACACAACAGAGCTGATGGGTTTTACTTTAAATTTATGATCCAAACTTCAAAGGCATAATGGATGCTGCCTAGGAAGAAAATAACTCTGTTTCTCAGAACTCCCACGCCCCACCTCCACCCTCACTCTCAGCAGAGGACCTCATTGAAAAGATAGACACCATCCAATCTCCTTCTCACTCCTTCTCCTTCTTTCCTGTTACAGTGAGGAAAGTTTCCTTCTGTCTCTGAAAAACCAAACCTTCTGCTGGTCCTCTGGATTCTATCTCCTCCGTGTTCCTAAAATCTTTGTTCCTGAGGTCAACCCCTCTCTCGTGCTTCATTCATCTCCTGTTCTCTACCTGTTCATTCAAAGCAACACGCCAAAGTGGTCTAGAGCCTTGATGCCCAAAATGGGAGTCATGGGCCTCACCTGGGAGCTTGTTAGAACTGCAGACTATCCCGCCCACACCTGCAGAATCAGAATCTGCATTTAACAAGATCCCCAGATGGTTCCTAGGCACATCAAAGTTTGACAGGCACTGGGCTAGGGTTCTCATGAAAAAATGAGTCAACAAACAAATACACACCCTCTTTGCTCCATATCCACCACTAGATAGATTTTTATTTCTTTACTCTCTGTCATAGCCGAATTGTATCCTTTCATTCAACAAATGAACACCTACCAGGTACCAAACAGTCTTTCAGGTTCTGGGGAGACAGAATAAATAAAACATATATGATCAGTGTGCCTGTGTGATATCCTAGGGGCAGAGAAAACAAGGAAAGAAAGAAGAAATTATCAGGTCATAAATAAGTGCTTTGCAGAGAAATAAAATGTGGTCATGTGATCATCTCCAGATGGCTACTTTAGATCCCTCCAAAGAGGTGACATTTAAACTGAGATCGAAGTGACAAGAAGTCATCATTAGAGTTGTCTACACAGGCTGTCTCACTTCCTCACTTTCCACTCCCCATTTGCCCTTCAGCCAATTCAGTTGGTTTCCTTCTCCATGCCACTGAAACTGCTTAAGGAGGTTTTCAGTGGCTTCCCTGTTGTCACAAGTAATGGCTTATCTTCTGTTTCTTAATATGTTGTCACATAAGTCACCTAGTTAACCTTTTCCTTCCTTAAAATTAAAGCCCTTTCTGAATAAGACAAGAGAGGACAGGGAAGATGAAAGGAAAGGAGATAAATGAGATAAATTTTATCCAAGCATAAATATATCATCCGAATTCCAGAAAAAATTCATTTTATTTTATACTGAAAAAAAAATCTTTGTTATGTCAGATGTATCTGGAAATAAGATAGATAACTGCTTTGATCCAGCTCACTAAGGAAAAGCTGGTTCAACATTTCAGCTAAGGACTGGGTGCAGTGGTTCACACCTACAATCCTGGCAATTGGGAGGCTGAGGCAAAAGGATTGCTTGAGCCCAGGAATTTGAGACCAGCCTGGGTAACATCTCTACAAAAAATTATCCGAAAAAAAAATTTGCTGGACACACGCCTGTAGTCCCACAAGGATCACTTGAGCCCAGGAGTTTGAGACTGCAGTGAGCTGTGTCTGTGTCACTGTACTCCAGCTTAGGTAATGAAGTGAGACCCTGATAACAGCAACAACAAAAATTCAGCTAGAGGACAGCTGGCCTCCCTGACCCCTGTGTTAATTCTCAGGGTATTGGAACAGGACAGAGAGCTGGAGGGGGCTAAGAAGTTTCTTACTGCCCACCCGCCGCCCCAGCCTGAACCTACTTTCTTTCTTTCTTTCTTTCTTTTTGAGTTAGGGATCACACTCTGTCACCCAGTCTGGAGTGCAGTGACACCATCACAGCTCACTGCAGCCTTGACCTCCTGGGCTCAGGTGATCCTTCTTCTTCCATCACCTCCGACTAATTTTTTTAATTTTAATTTTTAGAGACGAAGTCTCCCTATGTTGCCTAGGCTGGTCTAGAACTCCTAGGCTCAAGTAATCCTCCTGCCTCGACCTCTCTAAGTGCTGAGATTACAGGTAAAAGCCACCGTGCCTGACCTTTAATTCACTTTCATTCTACCTTTTAATCTGGAGAGCAGCTTGGGACAGTAAGGGGTGTCGGGGATGGGGAGGAAGAAAATCATTTGCTGGAAACTAAAGAACCTTACCCAGGAGATATATGGAAACTATTATTAGCCTGCTGATATACAGAAAGACCTAATTTAGCCCAGGGAAGGTGGTTTAAGAATGTCAATAGGAACCGGGCTCGGTGGCTCAGCTTGTAATCCCTCGCCTTTGGGAGGCTGAGGTGAGTGGATTGCCTGAGCCCGCAGGTTCAAGACCCACCTGGGCAACTTGATGAGACCTCATCTCTACAATAAATCAAAAATGAGCCAGGCGTGGTAGCGTGTGCCTGTAGTTCCAGCTCCTTGGAAGGTTGAGGTGGAAGGATCGCCGGAGCCCAGTAGTCGAGGCTGCGGAGGCCAGGAGCGGCCACTGCACTCCAGTCTGGGTGACAGAGTGAGACTCCAACAGCAACAAAAAAAAACCCAAAAAAACAAACAAAAAAAGAATGTCAATAGGTATACAGTGTACCAAGGTGTAAGTTTCATAAAAGTAGAGGACTATGTATCACTCATTACACAGGGATTGTCAAAACTCTTGGCCTTGTTATTTCCTTTGAATTACCAAATAGTGTTAGAGTCCATGGGAGCAAACAGCCCCCAGGATGTCCTAGTGCTACACACTGAAGCTTGGTCCTGGACCCACAGCAGTGATGGGACCACAACTGCCAGTGCACACGGGTGCCGCCATCATAGTCACGTACGCATTGACTTTGTGGCTCTCTGGCCCACTGGATCCAAGCTCAGTCAGCACTTGGCGCTCTAGGGTTATGGGGACATGGCCAAAGGTAAAGAAAACCTCGAGCTTAGGGGATCATTATAGCTGCATATGATCCTGCCTACTCCAATGATAGATGACGGTAGTAAAATCAAATGAAGACTATTTTGTGACTTGTGAACATTATATGAAAATCATGTCTCAGTATCCATAAATACAGTTCAACTGGAACACAGCAGTGACCATCATTTACATATTATCTATGGTTACTTTTGAGAAACAATGGCAAAGGTGAGTAATTGTGACTGAGACAATATGACCACAAAGTCTAAAATATTTACTATCTGACCCTTAAAAAAAAAATGTTGATTGATCCCTGGTCTACAACAAAAGGTGCAGATGTTTTAGCCTTGAATTCCAGGTGATGGTGATGGGAGCCTGACCCACCTTCACAGCCTTACCTGCAGTCCTTTCCTTCTTCATGTCCCTCCCACAATGACCCTGGTAACATCATCTTGTTCCTCATGAAATTTCTTGCTGTTCCACCTCTGTGTTTTCTCCTGGCTATTTCCCTCATTTGGAAACCACATTCAACACTCTCAGTTTGCTTTTATGCCAATTTTCCTCAACCTTCAAGTAGGCCTTCCCACATCTCTCAACTATAATTTATTTCTCCACCCTCTTTTTTGGCCATAATTCTTTCTGCACTGTCTCATGACACACCAGTTTCCTACTTTGCATTATAATTATGTATGCACATGTTTTATTCCCCCTCTCCACTATAAACTCCTTGAAGAATGCATTGGCTCATTACAAAATTAGCATTCTGAGAACCCTTATTTGCATCACACATAAGATCTCTTGTCTTCAGCAAAAAGGAGTATACTTATGACACGTATAATTGGCACTTATCACACAAATCAATGATAATGGGGAACAAGGGCAAGATGGTTAATTAAGACCTACAGCAAATTCCTCCAAAATTCATTTTTGCCTTCCCTACCATTTTACCAGTATAATGTGCACTGGTTAATGTTACATTCCCTTTCCTTATTTTTCAGTTTTTTTCCCTAACACTTTGTAGATGTGTTTGCGTTGGTCATCATGCAGTTAGTGGGAGTAACAAGACCAGAAGTGACTAATCCATCAACTGAAATCATCGGGCCTCCATAAAGGAAAGTGTTGGGGCCATTCCTTCCAGTGAGGATAGAAACCCCTGGAATTTTCCACCCTCAGGATTCCATCAAGCTTTTTACCCTTTCAATGTGTGTGTATGCCATTTGGAACTGAGACATGGAACAATCATCTTTTAGTATGACTCTGATACTCAGAACAAAAGGAGATGTTAAAGTAAAAAAATAAACAAAACAACCAAGTTCCCTGCACACATGTCTGATTAGGCAGGCCCAATATTTTATGACAAACACTAATTCAACAATAAATGATAAGGAAATAAGATAAATATGAAGAATAACCCTGCCTGCCAAAGCAGCATATGCGTTTGGGATGATTCTTTGCACCCCTGACTAGTGTACACAAATATTGTATTAAACCTCACCCCCTAATAGCCTCATTTCTCACATGCTCTTCAGAGGAAAAAATGTGATGCTAATTTAAGATGACTTATCCTGCTAAGCACATAAATAAAAAATAGTTCAGAATCCAGAACATGACAGAACTCCCCTTTCACGTTTAATTAAGTACTTTTAATTGGCAATTCAATTGGCAGACTGTATATTTGGGGCTGGAGAGATGAAGGCAGAGCAGACCCCAAGTTAGACACAAAACAGGAGATGTGGGGCATGTACAATTGCTTTATCATATGCGATGCAGAAATGTGATGTCAGGCATGGAAAACAGGCAACTACCCCAGTATCTGTACATCTGGGAAGGAATTAGCAGCCAACAGGGCAAATGCTAGAGGGTCTAATCAGAATTATAAAATGTCATTTAGAAAGATATTTACATTGTTAATTAAGCAATGAAGCTGATAACTGCTACTCTGTACATTGTGCTAATTACCCCAGTGCCTTGGAAGACTTTCTAATCAGCCAGATCAATAGGCTCCTGGTTTATGCTAATCATGCAGTGTCATCCTCCTTCTGAAGTGCTTTGCTTACAGCAGTCTGAACCCAGTTCAGCTCCCGCCCACAGCATTCATCTGTCTGCCCACATCACAGCAGTAAGGCTGATGCCCGCTCACCCTCAAGGCCCACAGCAAGGGAACTAGACTCCCACCATGCACTGCGTCTCCTCAATTGTTCAGGAAAGAGGCCTGAGTCTTTGTGTTCCATAAGATTTTTATGGAGTCACAGCTCTGTTTTCTTCTCACAATTAGAAAGATCAACCATAGTCCTGAGAGATAAAGGTTATGAAGAAGACTAGATTTAAGTTTGTCTCTGTCATTGACTTTGGCAGTATGACCTCAGAGCAGGTGATGCCAGTTGTTTTGATGGGCATGCGTGTAGACCAAGTAAGAAGGTCAATTCGGTTCAGCTACTGGAAAGACTTTTAGGGATTTTTGTTTGTTTTGTTTTTCACTGATCATTAGTATGAACAGACTAGTCTTCTGAGGCGGAAGAAACAAACTGCTTATGTCTCCCAACACACAGCCTCCCTGGGGCTCCAGAATGACAATAAGAGATCTCAAAAATGCAATAAAAGGCAAAGACAGTCTAATGTAGAGTGCTTTCATGTGTTCAGTTGCCTCTTGGTCAGCCACAAGAAATAGGGAGGGTGTGCATGAAGGGGAACCAGAAATAATTCGTTTACCTTATTGCAATCTATAAATTCTGTCTCCTTCATCAAACCTCAAACAAAAATTCATCCATTGGTAGCCAAGTGGCCTAGTTTGAAGATCAGCTTATTTATTTTTTGCTCTCATTCCTTGATAGGCATCCCTTCCCAAATAGTCAAAATCCCACTTGGAGAGTAACAGGGTAAAAAAGGGAATATCCAAGCAAAGGACTTGGATAACCCATGGATTGAATAATCAGTCCCCAAATAATTGAGAGTCAACTACACATGAACTTTAGTGGCAACCAAGGGAGGGCTTGGAGGTGGAAAACCAAGGTGAGAGAGACGCAGGGGCACAATTAGGGATGGAAACAGCTGGGATCCAGCTCTTGGCTTGAGACACAGAACTCCTTCTGTGCGCCTCTGCATGGGGCTCCCAAGCTTTCATCGCTAGCTCCCCAGCCCCAGCAGGCAGAACCTCTGAGTTCAAGGCCAGCTCCTGAGCTGGGCTTTGAGATGGGGCCAATTTGTTGAGTTGTTTCAGTGCTTTGATGTGTAAACTAATCATCCGTCATTGTGCTCTAATTAAACTTAAGTGGTGCAATGGATTTGCTGTCACAGAGGCCAGGGCCCCTCCTGAATTGGGGAGGGAAAGGCAGTGTCCTCTGAAAGCAGCCCAGCAGCCCAGCCTAAGGAGAGTGGAGAGCTAGGAAATGCCAGACATAAATATGAAAGGAGCTGGAAACCAGGTCTAGGTCCAGGAGGTTGGAGGAAATGGGACAAACCAGCAACCAAGGCGAGTCTATGAACCTCTGATTTCCAGGGTGCTATCGCCCTCAGCATGAGTGTCTAGACATAACAAGCTCAGGTCAAGTGGGTAACCACAAGGTGACCTTACATTTGCCATGACAACACATCTCTCAGGGGTCAGTTGTCCTGGCATCGTCAAAATATAACCCAGTTTTACAAGGTGAATGGGCAAGGAGAACAGATTTAGGACTCTATAAAATGACCATTTTCTTCTCCCAAAATATTTGCATTCTAACTTACAAGAAGTGTGTATAGAACTAGGAAGCGGAGAATGGATTCTTCTTCGGATGGAGTCAGAGGAAAGGGAAGATAGCAGTGGTGCAGTTGATTTTTTATTTTTTATTTTTTGGTTTTTTGTTTGTGTTTTTTTTGAGTTGGAGTCTCACTCCGTCACCCAGCCTGGAGTGCAGTGGTACGCTCCCGGCCACCGCAGCCTCGACCTGCTGGGCTCCGGCGATCCTTCCGCCTCAGCCTTTCAAGTAGCTGGAATTACAGGCGTGCACTACCACGCCCGGCTAATTTTTTATTTTATTGTAGAGATGAGGCCTCACCAAGTTGCCCAGGAGGGTCTCGAACCTGCGGGCTCAGGCAATCCACTCACCTCAGCCTCCCAAAGCGCTGGGATTTCAGGCTGAGCCACCGAACCCAGCTCAGTTGATGTTTGGTGTGTGTCATGGGAGTAGAGTCACCAGGTCCCAGATCTGACTCTCCCTTGGTTCAAGTGTTCCACCAGAGGCCAGGGATGTGGATATCTGTGTCCTGTACTGCACCGACATTTTGTGGGATCTCAACCTGCATAATATTGATGTATTTGTGCTGTTGCCTCACCGTGACTGATAAATCCCACACCATGGAGACAAAGTGACGACATAATGAAAAGTTCTTCACTTCACCCATGTATTCATTCAGCAGCTACTGGTTGCGCGTCTAGGTACGAGACATGCCATAAGCTTAAGGTCGTGCAAGATACAGCCCCTGCCATGAAAGAACTCATACTCTCAGAGGAAAGATAAGATGACCACACAAGATTCGACAATTGTGAGTAATTCAATAACAAATGTACCTTAGAAAGAAAAATAATAGCATAGCATATGGGGATCATATGGAACCATCTAGATATCTACAATAAGAAGAAATAGGAAAAGCAAGAGAAGAAGGGACATTTCCTGACATTCTTTTTATATTCCAGACACTACACTGGGTGTTATCACAAATGTTCTCTCATTCAGAATTAGGGTTAGGATGGACACCACCCTTGAAGGTGGATATTATTATTTCTGCTTATAGTGAGCAAGCTGAGACTATCCCTGAAAAATGCCATAGAAAGTGTGACAGACACTCACTCTACTTGTCCCTGTCCCCTCCCACACACACACACAACCCCACGTGTGCTCTCCTCTTCCCTGGTAAGAGAATGTTTCACTTTAGATGGTTACCCAGATAAGATCTACCTCTCCCAGTCTCCCTTGCAGCTAGATCTGGTCAGGTGACTAAAGGTCATGAGAATGGGCTGTGAATACATATAAGGAGACTGTTTCCATATTGTACCCAAAAGAAGGAAGCAGTCTGTCTTCTGTCTCCTCTCTCCTGCTTCCTACTGGCTCCCACACAGGTGTGGTGAGCCACCCTCGACTTTGCAAATGGAAGCTACACCTTAGGGATGACAGAGCAGCTAGCTGGTAGGGTCCTGGATAGCCCATACCACAAAGGCACCATGGCAGCCTAGACTGCTTCTATTCTATTTTGTTTAAATCACTGATACAGCGACTCTTAGTGTTGCAGATGTATGTCAAGCAGTACAGTGTAGTATAAACCAAATAATAGGGGAGAAAAAAATCATCAAGAAAAACATTCAGCTAAAAAAAAAAAATTATAAAGCACTGATTATGTGCCAGGCACTGTCCTGGGCTCTGGGAATTCAAAAATAAAAGAAACAAAGTTTCTGACCTTAAGAAGAAAACCCATAAGACAATTTTTTTTTTTTTTTTTTGAGTTGGAGTCTTACTCTGTCGCCCAGACTGGAGTGCAGTGGTGGCACTCCTGGCCACCGCAGCCTTGACCTGCTGGGTTCCGGCGATCCTTCCGCCTCAGCCTCCCGAGTAGCCGGAATTACAGGCACGCGCTACCACGCCCAGCTGATTTTTGATTTATTGTAGAGATGAGATCTCAATAAGTTGCCCAGGCGGGTCTCGAACCCGCGGGCTCAGGCAATCCACTCACCTCAGCCTCCCAAAGGCGCGGGATTACAGGCTGAGCCACCGAGCCCGGCTAAGACAATTATTTTATGTAGAAATAGAGATGACAGAAATAATCACAGAATGCCATAAGCAAATGGGAAATGGACACTTATTTCAGCATAAAGGGGTCAGGCCCTTACCTGGAAACCTGGAAAACCCGGTGTGGAGTGGTGAAGATGAGGGACGGACAAGAGAGGAGAGAAAAGCTGTCGGCAGAGACTGCCTCTTGGCCTGACTTGTGTTAGTCCCACCACCTGGAATTGCCCCCTGAGAGCTTATTGCCTCTCTCCAGGCCCTACTCATTTTTGTGTGTACAAAGTCCCACCTTCTCTGGAAGACTCTGCAGAGTCTCCCTCACTCTGAGTCTGAAGGAATGTCTCCAATAGCACTCGTATCAGCAGCATTCCAGCTGCACTTAACTGGCAATGTAAGGGCACATGTCAAGTATATTTGTATGATTGTTTTCCCACTCTATTAGATTAAACTCGAGCTCTGGAGTCATGTTCTATGAAGTTCTGTGTACCTTGCTCAGCACATGGCACAGAGCCTGGAATTGGGAGCCCAGAACAAGGTAGAGAACTTGCACTTTGGACGGAGGCTGACAGGGATTCCACTCCCAGCCCTGCCATTCACTGGCTGTGTGTGACCTTAGGCAAGTCACTTACCCCTCTGAGTCTCATCTGTGAAATCAGGAATAATGGATGCTGTCTGGAAGAAGTGCTGTAGCTACTGAATATGATAAAGTCTATAAAATACCTAGCAAAGTGCTTGGCACAAAGATAATTCCTTTTCCTTTTTAAAACAAATTTTTGTCCAAAAAGAATCCTTGACGCTGCATATTCTTCTTTGCATAAGCACTCTGCTCATACGTGTTGACTACATGCCGAGGCGTTTGGAAGATTCTAGTAGGTAGAGTCTAAATTCAGTTAGTTTAGGTATCATGATCACTGCTGGTCAGGAGAGGTGCCTGTCGAGTGTTCCAGAGACAGGGGAAGTTTGCTGGTCATTTCTGGACCTCATTTACGAAGCTGCCTATTTATTTATTTTATTTTATTTTATTTATTTATTTTTTTGAGTTGGAGTCTCACTCTGTCGCCCAGACTGGAGTGCAGCGGCCGCTCCCAGCCACCGCAGCCTCGACCTGCTGAGCTCCGGCGATCCTTCCGCCTCAGCCTTCCGAGTAACCGGAATTACAGGCGTGCACTACCACGCCCGGCTGATTTTTTGATTTATTGTAGAGATGAGGTCTCGCTGCCCAGGCGGGTCTCGAACCCACGGACTCAGGCAATCCACTCACCTCAGCCTCCCAAAGGCGCGGGATTACAGGCTGAGCCACCGAGTCCGGCTAAAGCTGGCTATTTATTAAGCCTTTAAGATTTGCCAGGTTGGGCCACAAAGCAAAGATTGCTGTCAGCAACCCAAGGTGGGAAAATAGATCACCCATGTTCTGAATACCTCCTAATAACATTTTTTGCATAGAAACAAGATAAGGCATAGTGTTTGCAATCACCTGGCCATGAGTTTTGATCCCCCCACTGCACACAATCACAACCTCCTTCCCCTAAAAAAAGTGTGTTCCTGCTCTGGCCTTCTCCTTCCCTATGTGGCACCACCTATCCCCCGGTGATACCCAAAGAAGAAATCCAGGGGCCATTCTTGACTCTCCCTTTCCCTTAATCCACATCTGCCAGTAAGATTCTCTCCCCATCATGTCTTTTAGTTCATTTTCTTCTCTCAACCCCACCACTAACCTAGTCCAAGCCACCATTGTCACTTAGAGCCTTGGTACTCAGAGTAGTCTGGGGACCACCAGCACCACCTAGAAGCTTGTTAGAAATGCAGTCTCAGCCACATGTGGTGTCTCACGCCTGTAATCCCTGCATTCTGGGAGATCAAGGAGGCAGGATCACTTGAGCCTAGGAGTTCAAGACCAGCCTAGGCAACATAGGGAGAATTCATCTCTACAAAATATCAAAAAATTTAGCTGGGCATGGTGGCACATGCTTGTAGTCCAGCTACTCAGGAGGCTGAGGCAGGAGGATAGCTTGAGCCTAGGAGTTGGAGGTTGCAGTAAGCCATGATAGCGCCACTGCACTCCAAGTCTGGGTGACAGAGCGAGACCCTGATTCAAAAGAAGGAAGGAGGGAAGGAAAGAAGGGAGGGAGGGAGAGAGCAAGAGAAAGATAAAGAAAGAAAGAAAGAGAGAGAGGAGGGAGGGAGGGAGGGAGGAAGGAAGGAGGGAGGGAGGAAGGAAGAGAGGGAGGGAGGAAGAAATGCAGAGTCTCAGGCCCCACTCCAGACCTGGATGTAAGGAATCAAATGCATAGTAACAAGATTCCCAGGTGATCCATTTATATATTAGACTTTGAGAATATCGCCTGAGCCTCCCAACTGGTTTCCCTCTCCTAGTCCTACCTCGCTCTAACCCATTGGACTGGGACCAATTTGTCTTCTTAGCCTGAGAATTCCCACACCATTCAGGTAGTGTCTTTTTTTTTTTTTTGAGTTGAAATCTCACTCTGTCGCCCAGGTTGGAGTGCAGTGGCACACTCATGGCCACCACAGCCTCGACCTGCTGGGCTCTGGTGATCCTTCCGCCTCAGCCTTCCAAGTAGCTGGAACTACAGTCGTACGCTACCACGCCCGGCTCATTTTTGATTTATTGTAGAGATGAGGTCTCGCCAAGTTACCCAGGTGGGTCTCGAACCTGCGGGCTCAGGCAATCCACCCACCTCAGCCTCCCAAGGCGTGGGATTACAGGCTGAGCCACCGAGCCCGGCTCTAATTTCTTACAGATACTTTTTTCCACAGCACAAAGACAATATGATTTTTTGTCCTCCATGAGTTGGTGAGAGAAGGTATTTTAGATCATTTCACAGGGGGATGTAAGATCCCTTCAGGGTCCTGCATTTATGAAAGGGTTTCAGTTCCAAGACCCCTTCTCAAATGGGGCCAAGTCTTGTCCCCTGTCTCAGCCAGGCATGGACAATCTACACCCCAGTCCTTAGAATTTGTATTCCGGAACTTTCCTCTACCCCACTCTCACCTCCTAGCAGTCACAGAATCCACCCGGGATCTTCCCGCTCTGTCTTTAACTTTCTTCTTAATCTCTGACGCAGGATTATTTGCCTTTCTATCAAACTCAGACACACAGTTCAGTTTTGTTTTGTCTTTTGACAAAACTGCATGTTTGTGTTTGAGTGGTAGGAGGGGAAGGGAAAGGGGTCCAATTTGGCCCAATTTGTCCTGTCACCAGCCAGAGCCAACTTCTTAAAACTGAGATCAGATCCTACTACTGTCCTTTTAAAAATGGGCCAGTGGGCTGGGTGCAGTAACTCCTGCCTCTAATCCCAGCACTTGAAGAGACCAGGAGTTCCAGACCAACCTGGCAATGTAGTGAGACTCTGACTCAAAAAAAAAAAAAAAAAAAAAAGTTGGGTGTGGTATCCTACACCTATAGTCCTAGCTACTTGGGAGGCTGAGACGAGAAGATCACTTTAGCCCAAGGGCTCAAGGCTGTGGTAAGTCATACTTGTACCACTGCACTCTAGCCTGGGTGACAAAGACTTGGTCTCAAAAACAAACAAATACAAAATAAGATGGGTCAGTGGCTTTTCTTCACTTTTGGGACAAAATTCAAAACCCAGAATAAGCGACCTAGTCCCTGCCTACTCAGCTTCTAAGCTGCTGTTGCCCAGACATACCAGATCTTTCTGCATCTCCTGCACCAACGCTCACCCACCTCAGGGCCTTTCCATCACCTCTGGCCTCTACCTGATAGACTCTGTTCCTTTCTTCACATGGCTGGCCCCTTCTGTCCTTCAGGATTGACTCAGATGTCCCCTCTTCAGGTAGCCCTGTCTAATCAAGCTCAAGGACTCCCCCACACTCATTCTGTGTCACTGAATTTATTTCCTGTTTAGCTGCTCATCATGACCTACAATTATCTTATTTACATGTTTATTTGTTTGTTGAACATTCTCCTCTCCAGAATGTTTAACTGCATGAGGTCATGGACCATGCAGTCATCTCACAGGTGCTCATGTGTGAGGAACAAAGTTGTTGAAAGCACTGTCCTGTACGCAGGGGACTCGTGAGCACTTGAAATGTGGTCACTCTTAACTGAGCTGTGTACTGGATTTCAGGACTTCATATGAAAAAAGACTGTAGAAGATCTCTTAAATAATTTTACATAGATAAGGCCAGGCATGGCATCTCACTTTGGGGGGCCAAGATGGGAGGATCGCTTGAGCCCAGGAATTTGAGACCATCCTAGGCAATATAGTGAGACGTCATCTCCACAAAAAATAAAAAATAAAAAATTAGCCCGGCATGGTGGCATGCACTTCTAGTCCCAGCTACTCAGGAGGCTGAGGTGGAAGGCTCGCCTGAGCTTAGGAGGTTGAGGCTGCAGTGAACCATGATGGTGCCACTGCACTCCAGCCTGGGCAACAGAGTGAGATGCCAACTCACTTAAAAAAAAAAATATATATATATGTGTGTGTGTGTGTGTGTGTGTGTGTGTGTGTGTGTACACATACACACTGCATGCTGAAATAATACTATTTTGGGTTATTGGCTTAAATAAGATATACTTTTAAAATTAATTTCACCCTCCTAAAAATATGGCTCCCAGGGAGTTTTTAAAGGACACAGGTGGCTCATGTTGTATTTTCATGGGACATTGCGGGTCTGAAGGGTGAATACATGGAAGTGAAAGTGATCACAGGCATCATTGGAACTCACATCTCCTTTCTGTTTGCACTGGTAGTACTGGGTGGCTCGGGAAAGCCCAGTGATTTGGGAAGCAACTCATTCAGCACTGAGCGACATCTGAGCTCATTCCTGACTGTGTTGAGGGATGGGCAATCTCACTGGGGAAAAACAAACAGCCCGAATCAGGCTTTGTTCTTAATGCTATTCCTAAGTGCTGACGACACCCCTGCTGGGTCCAGCCTCAGGAGAAACAGTGGGGAACTGATTGACAGCCATTAAGAAAATGGAATTGAACATCTCCGATCAGACATCAAGGCAGAATCTTTATCAAGCAAGCATCAGACCCTGGGAGCTCTCCAGCTAGGAGGAAGGCTTGCCTCTAGGACCTTTGCCATTTGTGATTATATGACTGTCTCCAATCCTATTTAATATTCTAGGATTCAAATTGTAAGGAGACATTATTGTGGACTGCCTGCCATTCACTGGCCATGCGGGCAGGTTAGTTAACCTTCGTGTTCCTCAGTATTCTCAAATGTACAATGGTGATCATAACTGTACCTACGTCACAGACTTGTTATAAAAATGAGATGAGCATACAACAATGCACTCAGAACGATGCCTGGCATGCAGTCGGTGTTTGATGAGATCTGTATTATTATTATTGCTGTATGTTTCATTTTCATATGTGAACATCGGTATAAAAATACCCTTATCCTACAGCCCAAAGTTTTACACTAAAGCTGAGGGATGTGCTCCGTAACACCCCGCAGACCCTAAGGGCCATTTCTGGGTACCAGTCATGAGCCCGTTCTGAATTATTTTGCAAAAAAAAAAGATCCAGTCTAAGAATCTTTCACTGCTCTCGTGGTCTTTTATCGTGCTATCAAGCATCCATTTCCCTTCTTTATAGTACCCCTATTTCCTTTTGGGAAATAAGGCCTCCTTCATTTTCTGTGGGTGGTAATTCCTAGCATCCCTCCCTGAATAAGCCCTCTCTGTACCTGGGTAGAGACAGGGGCAGCCCAAGAGCATTTTTGCTGCGAGCCGCCCCATCCCGATAACATTCTTCTAACTTTTGGCTTTGTGAATAACTTGGTGAGAGTCAATTTCTGTTGCTTGCAACCCAAAACCCCATTGACAAAATCCTCAATCCTCCCTTTCCTTTCTTCCATGCACCCCACTCCATTCTTTTCTCCAAATGCCACCAAGCTATAGAGCAGACCATATGGTTGCAGGAACTGCCTTCTGTAGGTTCCTTCTTCTGAGTTCGAAGAGAAGTATGACATGTTCCAGCAACAGGCAAAAACAACAGGCCCCTTCATAACTGAAATGTTATGACCAGAGAGACAGCATCCTATAGTAGAAAGTAAGGCTTGTAGTGAGAGAGACCTGAATTCAAATCCTACCAAATCCTGCTGTGTGACTTTGTTCAATTACTTAGTTTCTCTGGTCATCAGATTTCTCATAGGCCTAAAATACACAGACACCCCCTCCCCACACGGGCATGTTTCTTAAGAGATATATTTTAAGGAATTGGCTCACATGGCTGAGGGGGTTGGTAAGTCCGAAATCATCTACTTTAAGTCAACTGGTTATGGACAGTAACCACATCTACAAAATACTTTCACAGCAATACCTTAATTCGCATTTGATTAAATAACTAGGTACCTAACCAAGTTGCCAAATAAAACTAACCATCACAGGGATCATAATACTACTTTGTATCCTTGAGGATTAAACCAGATAAATGTATACAAAGTACTTAGTACTTAGTCATTTATAGGAACTCAATAGACAGTAGAATTTATTAGTAGAGGCAGGAAAGGATACTATCATTTATCCAGTGTTCTGTATACTCGGCTCTATTCTAAACCTTTTATAAGTGTTAACTCATTTTACTTAATCCCCCAACGACCCTGAGAGTTAAGGAATACTATTTAGATGAAAAACTAGAGGTCCAGAGAGGTTAAGTAAATTGTTCAAGTTCACACAGCCAGCATGTGGTAAACCAGGACGAATGTAACTGTTCCTCTGAATCAGACTGCCCCTGAGTGGTCTTCACAGCATCTATTAGCCAGGAGAGTGTCTTACCAAATACCAACTACAGTTAAAACCTTGAGGTGAAGTGTGCCCTGCCTTGTCACTTCAAGGAAAACTCCACCCAATTGCACAGCATGGCCAGATTTTGCTGCCTGCATATTTTAGGAAAATATTTTAGGGTAGAATATCACACCCCTACCTCACTCCCCCTCTAGTACCACCATCTCCCCATGATGATAAAAAATCAACACCTTTCCATCTAAGAAGACTTGGAGGAGGTCCCTCCTCCCACACAAAGAATGGCTCCTTCTGGCCACTTCCATCAGGAGACTCACACAGCTAATGGACTTTCCAAACAAAGATACCGCGAGTCAGAAATAAAATCACTCATTAATCATGGTTTTCCTGGAGTGGATAATTGTATAATATCCTAATCAAAAAGTTGGCACCACATTTGCATGTAGATAAAGGTTTGTTAGAAAAGAGACGAGAATGAAAGGAGGCTGTAAGACCATGGGAACCTCTTGGGGCCAGTCATGACTGCAAAGGGCAGAAAACCAGCAAGTTGAAAGATGCCAAAATTTGGTCAAGTCCAGAGCTCCTGGGTGTCTCTTTGTGTCCACAAGCTTCTCAGCGGCCCCAAATCCTACTTCCACCATGGCCACTAAAGGCATTCAACCCTTTTCTGTATCAATTTGCAGTCAACTGCAATCCTCTCTCATAGTAGGTGCCTTTTTTCTTTTCCTTTTCAAGACTGTGCTGAAAATTTAATATTCAATAAAATAAAGCACTGTGATAAAGATATTTAAAATGAAGGGTCAAGGAATTTAACTGACAGCTTTTATTTGGGTAGATGACAATTCCAATGTGACAGGTATGGGATAGGAAAGAACTGCCTAGAAGGACATTTCCAATGCTACTTCCTTTTTTTTTTTTTTTTTTTTTTTTGAGTGGGGGTTTCACTCTGTTGCCCAGGCTGGAGTGCAGGAGTGCAGTGGCATGATCACCATGATCATGGCTCACCGCAATGTCCAACTCCTGGGCTCAGCTGATCCTTCAGCCTCCCGAGTAGCTAGGACTAAAGTGTGCACTACCACTCCCAACTAATATTTTTTACTTTTTGTGGAGACCAGGTCTCACTATGTTGCCTAGGCTGGTCTTGAACTCCTGGGGTCAAGAAATCCTCTTGCCTCCACCTCCCAAAGTACTGGGATTATAGGTATGAGCCACTGTACCTGGCCTGCTACTTTTCTCTCATAACAACAAACATCTCACATAGGCCATAGGCCATGCTAGGGTAAAACTGTAAAGTGTAAAAATCTTTTTTTTTTCTTTTTGAGGTGGAGTCTCACTCTGTCATCCAGGCTGGAGTGCAGGGGCACGCTTACGGATTCAGGCGATCCTTCTGCCTCTGCCTTCCAAGTAGCTGGAACTTCAGGAGTGCGCCACCACACCTGGCTAATTTTTTGATTTATTGTAGAGACAAAGTCTCACCAAGTTGCCCAGGTTGGTCTCGAATCTCTGGGCTCAGGCAATCCTCTTGCCTCTGCCTCCCAAAGTGCTGGGACTTCAGTCATGAGCCACTACGCCTGACTTTTTACCTTTTTTTCTGGAGGTACAAAATTCTTAACTTGCAAGAGCTTTACATTTTCTATTCCCCTTGCTCCTCCCTGACACCAATGTGTCCTATGCTCCCTAGAAACTGAGATCCCAGGTCTAGAGACTGGGATCTTTGGGTACATGGCTCCTCTCCACAACCACTTCAGAAGCTGTTCTCTACCTCCGTGTCAAGTGGTAGAGATTCATGCTTCAGCCAGGCACGATCCTAGACCCGAGGATTTACTTGGTGGTGTTTGAGTGATACCTACTGGTTATGCCTTGGGGTTTGGCTGTCTCCCTTGTCTTTATCTGTCAATGTCAGCGTCGAATTAGGGAGAGAAACAAAATAGGACAAGCCAAGGGCAGCCTTTCTGGGAGTTATGCCAGCCTGGCAAGATGAGGCAGACAGTGCAGTGTGCTGGCGGGGGGTCACAACTGGTCAGATGATGGAGGGAAAGGGAGTATGCAGGGACACAGATGGGACTTTGAGTCTGGAGGACTGAGCTCAGGTCACACGTTGGGAGTGAATTGGAGTCTGTGTTCAAAATTCCAAACTGGGCAAGAAAGGTGTGGCCTGAGTGTGAGATCCAGGCCAGTCACAGAGAGAAACAGAATATAAAATGCAACTGCATTTCCAAGGCCTGGGGATGGAGAGGAAAATGGGGCATTGACAGGTTCCCGGTTCACTGGTTCTCATTCTTGTCAACTCCTTCAGAGCCACAAGACTCCTGCCAAGGCATTCCTGTCCCACCTTCCAGTCATGTCAGGCAGCCAGAGGGATTCCGGAGGGGTAGCCTCTCACATCTTCCCTCCCCAGGTTCTTTTCTGCAGGATTACCTGTTGAAACCTCCGCTGCCCTCACGGCAGCAAGCATGTGCCTCTGTTCCATCTGTCTCTTACGTGCAACACCTGCCTCCCATGTGCCTGGGGAAGATGCCATGTGCTCGGATGGCTGCAGTACCCTCTGCTCTGCTCGGTGTCTCTCCTGGCCCTGGCCACTGCAGGCTGTGTTTACATGTCTCTGTGGGCTTTCCCTGGTGGCGAGACCTCTCTTCACGGCCGGATGCAGGAGAATTAACATCCCCTCTAGCCACCCAGCCCTGACTGCCGGAGTTGGTGTCAATATCACACCTTCCTCATCCCTAGGACAAGGTAGCTTGAACAAATTTGCTCTACTCAGCCTTCAGAGTTCTCCAGGAAAATGAAGCCCAGTTGGTCACAGTGGCCACTCGCTTGATAGTGCATCTCTTATTGTATACTTTTCTTTCCTGTCCCACACTCCTATGTCTCCACCAGTGTTTGCAAATAAACTACTCGCACTTGAATGCTTGGCTTTGGCTGTGCATCTGGTGACAATCTAAGACACGTCTAGCCCATCTCCTGACCTCCTACGCTGGTTCTTTGCATGGCAACCCGAGTGGCCATTGATAACATCAATCAGAACAGCTCATGCCCCGGCTCAAAACTTTCCAGTGGCTTCCAGTTACAACTGGAATAAAAAGTAAGCCCCTCCTTGTGGACTGCAGGGCCCTGAGTGACCCGTATGAACTGGCCTCTGCTCTACCTCTCCCTCACTCCCTCTGCTCCAGCCACAATGGCCGTCCTGATATCCTTCAAACACTCAGAGTTCCTTCCTGCATTCTTGTGCACCTGTGTGTCCCCTTCCTGGAGAACTTTACATCCAGATCTCTGGGTGGCTTACTTCTTGTCGGTGTTATTCAAGTGTCAATGGCCACTCAGGTTGCCATGCAAAGAACCAGCAGTAGGAGGTCAGGAGACAGGCTGGTGACAAGACCTTTCTTGTCACCAGATGCACAGCCAAAGTCAAGCATTCAAGTGCGAGCAGTTTATTTGCAAACATTGGTGGAGACATAGGAGAGTGGGACAGGGAAGGACAGTAGCCAATAAGAGATGCACTATCAAGCAAGTGACCACTGTGACCAACTGGGCTTCATTTTCAGAGATCACCTCTTCTGAGAAGTCATCTCTGACTACCCAGTTTCAAGTAACCTTGTCCTCAACTCCCCAGAAATTCTGCAGTATTGATGATTACCTAACGTTATCTTGCGTATGTATTTGTTGGCTTGTTCATTTTATGCCTCCTATTCTGACCCTAGTGCCTAACACATTGTCCAATACCTAGTAGGCACTTGACAAATATTTGTGGGATGAGGACTAACCCAGGCAGAAGAACAAGAGATTGAGTTAAGACAATGGCAGTAGCAACAGAGAGGAGTAGGTTGATTGGGAAAATATTTAGGAGAGAGAATCAGTGGTATTAGATGACCACTTAGATGTAGAAAGTGAAGGAAGAGGGGAGTCCAGATAAACCGGAAGCTTGAGAGCCTGCAGGGATAGGAATGCCACTCACCCAGCAGCGGGAAAGATGATGAGTTCGTGTGGACATGGTGCTGTGAGAAACCTGTAGACTGTCTAATGGAGATATCTAACGTTAGTTAAAAATACAGTTCTGGAGTGTCAGATGAGGGGAGAAACTTGAGACTTGAACCTGGGAGGATTCAGCAATGTGCAATTAAGACTGTGGAAGAAGATAGCATCACTGGAGGAAAACATTAGTAAAGCTGCAGACTCAAATGCTTTCAGGGACCAAGAAAAGTATGTATTTATTTTTAAATTAAATTTTTTTGAGTCGGGGTCCCACTCTGTCACCTAGGCTGTGATATGATCACAGCTTACTACAGCCTCGACCTCCTGAGCTCAGGTGATCCTCCCATCTCAGCCTCCTGACTAGCTGGGATGACAGGTACACACCACCACGTCCTAATTTTTTATTTATTTATTTTTACCTTTATTTATTTATTTTTTTGAGTCAGAGTTTCACTCTGTCACTCATGCTGGAGTGCAGTGGCATGATCACCATGATCACGGCTCACTGTAGCCTCCAACTCCTTGGCTCAGGTGATCCTTCTGCCTCAGCTTCCCGAGTAGCTAGGACTACAGGTGTGCACTACCATGCCCAGCTAATTTTTTTACTTTTTGTAGAGAGCACGGCCACCGTATTCTCGACCGGCTGGGCTCAGGTGATCCTTCCACCTCAACCTTCCATGTAGGTGGAAATACAGGTGCTTGTCACCACCCTGGCTAATTTTCTTTATTTATTGTAGAGATGAGGTCTCGCCAAGTGGCCCAGGCTGGTCTCAAACCTGTGGACTCAGGAAATTCTCTCACCTCAGCCTCCCATTGGCGTGAGCCATTGCACCCAGCCTAATTTTTTAATTTTTAAAAATAGACATGGGGATCTCGCTGTGTTGCCCAGGCTGCTTTTCAACTCCTGGGCTCAAGCAATCCTCCTGTCTCGGCCTTCCAAACTGCTAGGATTATAGGCATGAGTCACTGCAACAGGCAAGAGTGAAGTGGCTCAAATCAAAATTATAAAAATGGTGGTTACCGCAGTGAGAACTGAAGATAATATGTCCTCTCTCTAAGGACACTCATATTAAACATTACGTAAACACTAGGGGGGATCGAACAAAACAGGTCTTTTGGGGGCCACTCATTTGATATCTCTAAAGTAGAAAGAGAAATGAGTTTCCCTGTGTGACTAGAACTTGAGAGCTCCAACATATAAGGGGCAGGCAGATAATGAAGAGTCTGCAAATGAGACTGAGGAGGAACAAGAAGAGAGGTGGGAAGAAACCGAGGAAAAAGTCAGAGTGTAGGAGCCAAAATTGAAAGCATTGTCCAATGCTGCAGACGGGTCAGATGGAGAGGAACCCAAAGGAGTTGTTGGATGTAGCCCGTGGGAATTCACTGATGGCCTGAGCAGGAGCCATTTCTACAGTGCCAGGCACAGGTTGATGGACATTAATGGAAATTGAGAATGCAGCAACAGTAAGGGAATAAGCTAGTCTTTCAAGAGGTTCATCAGTGACCCAAGGGATCTGGTTTTAAGAAAGAGAGCAAGAGAGAAAGGAAGGAAGGAAGGAAGGAAGGAAGGAAGGAAGGAAGGAAGGAAGGAAGGAAGGAAGGAAGGAAGGAAGGAAAGAAGGGAGGGGAAGAAAATTTGTTCATCAGTGAAGGGCAGAGCGTGGAGGAGGATCCAGCAATTTCACTCCTGGATATGCAACAGAAATAACTGTTTATGTGCATTTAAAAAGTAGAAAAATGTTGATAGTAGCTTTATTCCTAATAGCTGAAAACCAGAAATTACCTGTGTCCACAAAGAATAAAATAGTCATACAATAGAATATTGTACAGCAATGAAAAAGAAGAAATGATTGCTACCTGCCACACATGGATGAATTTGTCAGTATAATGTTTTTGTTTGTTTGTTTGTTTGTTCGTTCGTTTGTTTGAGTTGGAGTCTCACTCCATCGCCCAGGCTAGAGTGCAGTGGCACGCTCATAGCCATCGCAGCCTCGACCTGCTGTGCTCCAGCAATCCTCCCGCCTCAGCCTTCCAAGTAGCCAGAACTACAGGTGCACACTACCATGGCTGGCTAATTTTTTATTTATTGTAGAGACAAGGTCTCACCAAGTTGCCCAGGCTGGTCTTGAACCCACAGGCTTAGGCAATTCACTCACCTCGGCATCCCAAAGTGCTGGGATTACAGGCTGAGCCACCGAGCCTGGCCAATATGTTTTAAAAAGTATTTTATGTTTTATTATTTTATGTATTAGTTTTTATTATTATGTTCTTATTTATTTTTAGCTTTTAGTTTTTTAGAGACAGGGTCTTACTCTGTCACCCAGGCTGGAAAACAATGGCACAATCATAGTTCACTGCAGCCTTGAACTCTTGGACTTCTCCTGCCTCAGCCACCCAAGTAGCTGAGACTGCAGATACACACCACCACATCTGGTTTATATATATAACATATATATATGTACAGAGAGAGAGAGAGAGACAAGGGTCTCACTATCTTGCCAAGGTTGGTCTCAAATACCTGTTCTCAAGCAATCCTCCTGCCTTGGCCTTTCAAAGTACTGGAATTACAGGCATGATTCCAGCGCCTGGCCATAGATATTAATGTTGAATGAAAGAAGTCAGACACAAAAAAGTACATACTGAGTTATTTTGTTATATAAAGCTCAAGAACAGGCAAGACTAGTCTGTGATTACAGAGGTCAGATAATGGTTGCCTTTGTAGAAGGAGAATTCACTGAGAAGGGGCACAAGGAACTCAACCAGGAAGCTGGAAATGCTCAGAATCTTGGATTTGGGTGGTGGTTCCAAGGTTATATACACTGTAAAAAATCTTTAAGCTGTACACTTGATTTGTATAGAAATAAGATGTGTATAAATTATACCTCAATTAAAAAGCTTAAAAAGAGAGAGAGAGAGAAGACATTAGACTTAGGAGGAAACTGGGATTTTTTTTTAAAGTTAGGGTTCTCATTCTCATCCCAAGCTGGAATGTAGTGGCATGATAACTCACCGTGATAACTCACAGCTCACTGTGGCCTCAACCTCCTGGGCTCAGGAGATCCTTCCACCTCTGCCTCTCAAGTAGCTGGGACTACAGGTGCATGCCACTATATCTGGCTAATTTTTAAAAAATTTTATTTTTGGTATAGACAAGGTCTCACTATGTTGCCCAGGCTGGTCTCAAACTCCTGGGCTCAAGCGATCCTCCTGCCTTCGCCTCCCAAAGTGCTGGGATTGCAGGCATAAACCACTGTGCCCAGCCAGGATTTTCTTTTAGAATCAGCTTATTTCCTACTTTTAGCCAAATGTCAGAGTTGCTGTGGGTATTTTGGCAAAGAAGAAAAAAGTGGAACTGAAAAAGTCTATCATAAAGACTTTTATAAAGGGAAAATGGTAACTATGTAGTAGAGGAATACCAAGTGACCAAAGCTAATATCACCAATACCAGAACAAACTGATATCATGTGTCCGCTGATATGATACCCTGAGAAGGACACAATATCACTTCAGTGATGGTTCTGCCAACAATGTGGAATCTGAATCTAATCAGGAGGAAATAACAAACAAGTCCAAATTTAGGTTCATTATACCACATAACTGACCTTTAACCTTCAAAAATGTCAAGGTAAAAAAACAAAAAGGAAAGCTGAGGAACTGTTTCAGACTGAAGGAAATTAAAGAGACATAACACCTTTGAAGGGTTATGTAATCTTGAAATGGATTTTGGACCCGGAAAAATATCTATAAAGGACATTATTGTGATAGTTGGAAAAAATTTGAATATGATCGTAGTATAGTATCAAATGTAAAACTTTTTTATTTTGATTACTATGGTTTATGGTTGTCCTTAGGAAACATGCATTGAAATGCTTAGGAGGAAGGGGACACAATATTTTCAACTTTTTTTTTATGGGGCCCTCACTATGTTGCCCAGACTGGACTTGAACTCCTGGCCCCGAATGATCCTCCCATCTCAGCCTCCTCAGTAGCTGGAAACTTGGGCATCAATTTGTTAATGGTTTAGAAAAAAAAAGCAGAAAATATAAGTGAGTGAAAGAGAGAAAACAATTGGGACAAAATGTGAACAGCTGGTGACTCAGAGGTTATGGGGGATTTCCTTGTATTATCCTTTCAACTTTTCTGGAAGTTTGAAATTATATTAAAAAATCAGCTGGGCATAGTGGCGCACACCTGTAATCCCAGCTACTTGGGAGACTGAGGTGAGAGGATCACTTGAGGTCAGAATTTTGAGGCTGCAGTGAGCTGTGATTGTGCCACTACACTTTCAGCCCGGGCAACAGAGCAAGGTGCTTTTTCTAAATAAATAAATAAATAACTATTTAAAAAAATAAACCTCAAAGCAAAACATGACAGTTTAATAAACAAAACAACATTTTGTCTATATACAAATAAAAAAAATTTTTTTTAAATATGAGGGAGATGTGAAATGTCTAACTTTTTCCTTGTACCTTTGCCATGGAAGGGAAAGTCCCAGGCAGGTTTTTGTGAAAGACTAAGGAAAGAGAATACCCTTTCTCCCAGGGTAACATCCCTTTCCCAGTTTGAATCAAGAAATGAGAGAGGAGCCCTCTTCCCAGCACATGTGAACAAACAAGCAGAGCTTACCAGATGCCTAAAGAACCATGACTCAGCCGGGCTCGGTGGCTCAGCCTGTAATCCCACGCCTTTGGGAGGCTGAGGTGAGTGGATTGCCTGAGCCCGCGGGTTCGAGACCCGCCTGGGCAGCGAGACCTCATCTCTACAATAAATCAAAAAATCAGCCGGGCGTGGTGGCGTGCACCTGTAGTTCCGGCTACTTGGAAGGCTGAGGTGGAAGGATCGCCGGAGCCCAACAGGTCGAGGCTGCGGTGGCTGAAAGCGGCCACTGCACTCCAGTCTGGGCAACAGAGTGAGACTCCAACTCAAAAAAAAAAAAAAAAAAAGAACCATGACTCTAGCTTCAGGGATTTCCTGATTAACCTAATTGACATTACAGAAATGTCTTCAGTAATAAGAGCCCGTACACACATAACACACACACACACACACACAAAACTAAAACCTTGCCATAAGGGACTAGCTTGAGACTAAGCTATTTTCACCCTAGATTGGCAATACATCACATCAGTTAGGGTCACAAGCCTTGGGGTTTGTTTGTCTGAGTTCAAACTCAGACTTCACCACATACAAGAGAGATGTCCTTGGACAGTCCACTTGATCTCTATGGAACCCATTGTACTCATCTTTAACACAAGTCTTTTAAGAGCATCTATTTATAAGAGCTGTTGTGAGAAATAAATGAGATAATGAATGCCAGGTACTCAGCATTCTCTCAGGCACACAGAAAGTGCTCAATAAGTGCAAACAGAAAAAGTATTATTATTATTTCTTTTTTCTTTTTCTTTTTTTTTTTTTTGAGTTGGAGTCTCACTCGGTCGCCCAGACTGGAGTGCAGTGGCCGCTCCCGGTCACCGCAGCCTCGACCTGCTGGGCTCCAGCGATCCTTCTGTCTCAGTCTTCCAAGTAGCCGGAACTACAGGCACACGCTACCACGCCCGGCTAATTTTTTGATTTATTGTAGAGATGCGGTCTCGCCAAGTTGCCCAGGTGGGTCTCAAACCCGCAGGCTCAGGCAATCCACTCATCTCAGCCTCCCAAAGGCTATTATTATTATTTTAATTATTATAAGAGTCAGGTGTGTTTACAAAACTGGTTAGGGAGTTGAGGAGTTTCCTAAGAATAACTATGTTCATTGAATATTGTCTGGCACATGGAATAGTTGATCTCATCTAATTTTAAAAACCATCAGATAAGACAAGTATTATTCCCATTTTACAGATGAGAAAATAAGACCTAGAAAGGTTAAACTGCTTGCTGAAAGTCTCACAGGTAACATGAATTGAATCATTCTAGCGCGTTAAGGTGACTCAGTTTGGTTCAAAGACAAAGAGGCTGAGGAATGATGTGAGCACCATCAAATGTTTGTCTCCAAGATTGTCTTTCAGCTGCTTACCTGGAAGGTCCCAACTCTTTAGATGGGGATTAAGTGAGTTCCATGGTCAAGGGGGTTGCAGTGATCTTTAAAGGAAGCCAACAGAAGCTATTGCCTAAGATATCCCAGCCTGGGTTCTAGAAACTTAGGCACAGCCAGTGATGATTCAAACATGGGTATGGACACCACAGGAAGCAGTACCCTTGGCACAGATAGACTAGCTCTCAACACTGGGCACTGGCAGTCTCAGCACAGATGCTGGCGGGTACCAGTAGCCATGTATCTTCTGCTGGTATCAGCAGGAAACACCTGGTGACAAGCTGGAGTCGGTGAGCAGGAATTATGGAGATGGAGGGCTGGGGATACAGGACAAGAGGACCAGACTGAGGGACACCTATTGATGCCACTGCCAGGGACTCCCATCACAATGGGGGAGGTGGAGGCGGAGCCAGAAGAGTACCACTGCTTGGCAGGAGGACTATATTTTTTGCCCTTAGGCTAAAGAGGCTGGAAAACTACAGCTTACAAAGTGCAGAAGAATTCTGATGTTCATACCTGCATTATGCTAGCTAGATGGTAGACAATGTCTAGACAATTAATTTTCTGATTTTTTTACATTGGCGAAAGGTTGGGGGTTTTTTTGTTTCATAACAGCCTTCATTTAGATCTTTGCAAACAGCCTTGAATGAGGAATGTCCTCACGTGTCGGGGAATATACCAGGCCTAGAAGAGGCTTTTTAAGGATAAAACTCATCTGTTGAACTTCAAATGTACTGACTCCAGCCATTTCCAAAAATAAGGGAAATCTGTCTGCACAGACAACATTTCCAATCCCCTGTACGTTTTCTGCTGGTTGTTTGGTTTTATTGGTTGATTTTTATATAGATGATATCATGAAAACTATTAGTCAGGAAGGAGACCCAGGTCCCAAGTGGGCCTTGGGATCTTGGGTTGTTAATTTTCCTAGGCTTTAATTCACTTACCTGTAATACAAAAGGACCTGAATATATGACAGAGAAGACCCAATTCTGCTCTGAAATTCTAGATTTGTGTCTCCCTGTCAGACTTCTCTGGAGATGTAAGATCATATTTAACCTCACACAGATTCTTGGGTTTCTGCCATTCACCTCTACTTAGAAAATTCTCCCATAAACTTTATATGAGTCCTTGGGGAGTCGTTAAAGATGTGAAGAAATAACAGAATCAATTATAAAGGCTCAAGAAACAGAGAAGGAAATGATGTTTTATAGCCTGAGAAATCTATCTAAAAGCTTGAATTTTTCTTCGAAGCACATCACATGGAGGAACAGTCTCTTTCTTCCAGGCAGGAAAGTCAGCGTTTCTTTCCTTTCCACCCTATTCATTTAACTGCTCCTCTTTGTCGTTAAGCAAACTTCTGACAAGCAGGATGGCCTCACTACTTAGCTCCAGGCTGTGTCTACACATTTGATAAAAGAAGGACCTTTCCTTCCTCAGCTCTGCCAAACCAATCAGCCTCCTCCTCTCACTTATCACATAAAGGTGTCTAATATCTCCATATGTTCGTTGATCATGTTTCTGAGTTTTCATTTGCAAGTGGTCAGTTTCACTGGTTGCCCATGGTTCTATCATCAGAGTGGAAGGTGGAATCTCAACATGCAAATGTCATATTTAGGCTTTGCCCATATGAAGCAGTCTTTGGTGCCTAAAATTTCATCTTTGGGACCTCACATCAGTCAGTGTTCATGGTTGCATCAACTCTGAGAGATTGAAACGGGAGATGAATTTAAGGCTATTGGTAGCTCACAGAATCTCTAGGGTCTAGGACTACAAAACCAGGTTTGAAAGCTACACAGAGAGACTCCAAATCACCCTGCAACTGACTTGAGACAACCAAAGAGCTGGGATTTTTAGCTTCCAGAAGTAGTTAATAGCCTCTACTTTTTCCAAACTCATCAAGTAAAAAGTACCCCAAACATGGGAAAGGGGTTCAGGAGCTGGACAGCCAGAGAGTATAATAAATTTTCACTGTAGTTTCATCTTCTGGTTTTTGTACTATCCCTGAAACATTTTTATTCTGCCAGGAGCCTCAAAATTGCAGTGAAGTTTACAGTCAGATAGAAAGAAACTGGCATTTATGAGCACCAACTTTGTGCCCTGGAAGATTCATTTGAAATGTCTTTTTAAAATTTTTTTATTTTTCATATAAAAATCACACGAGATGGGGTTTTACTCTGTTGCCCAGGCTGGAGTGCAGTGGTGTGATCATAGCTCACTGCAGCCTCAAACTCCTGAACTAAAGTGATCCGCCCACCTCAGTCTCCTGAGTAGCTAGGGCTACAGGAATGTGCCACCATGCCTGGCTGGTTGTTTTTATTTTCTGTGGAGATGGGGGTCTTGCTATGCTGCCTAGGCTGGTATCAAACTCCTGGCCTCAAGCAGTCCTCCTGCTTCGGCCTCTCGAGGTGAGGCACCATGTCTGGCCTCACTTGCAGTATCTTAATCCTTACAACAACTCTGCAATATATGTCTCATTATCAGCATTCTTATTATGTATTGTCTTATTATCTTCCAAGGATGGATTAAGTAATTTTTATGGATTAACTTGTGTCCTCCAATAATTCATTTATTAAGGTCCTTACTCCCAGTACCTCAAAATGAAGACAAGGTCTTTACAGAGGTAATAAAGTTAAAATTATGTCATTAGGATGAACTTTAATCCAATATGACTAGTGTCTTTATAAAAAGGGACATGTGGAGACACATGCACACAGGGAAGGTAATGGCAAAGACTGGGATGATGCATCCACAAGCCAAGGGAAGCCAGTGAGTGCCAGCCAACTACCTGAGAATAGGGAGAACCTGGAACAGATCCCTCTTCACAACCCTCAGAAAGATCTTGCCACCTTGCTGCCGCCTTGATCTTAGAATTCTAGCCTTTAAAACTACAAGACAATAAATAGCTATTGTTCAAGCCACCCAGTTTGTGGAACCTGGCTATAGCAGACCTAGCAAACTAATACAGGAATGTACCTAAGTTCTCATAGTCAATGAGAAGCAAACCAGGTTTGAACTCATGTCTGGCCAATTCCAACATAACAGCTGTTTTCACTATGATTGTATCATAATTCCTCCCCACTGAAAACTCTGGGATGGTTTATAACCTACATTTAATGGGGATGAAATATTTTAAGCTAAAGAATCTAAGTTTGGTGAGAACAATGCCAGTTTGGGTCATGCTGAGTTTGAAGTGCCAGATAATATATAATAAGTGTCAGTAATATAGAATATATAATAATGTCAGAAAACTGTTCAGTAAAAAGTTGAATGTATAAATCTAAAGTTCCAGGACATATCCCGGCTCAAAAGAGACTGTCAAAATTCATTAATGTGTAGGTGAAAACTGAAACTCCGAGTGTGAATAAGATCAACCAGAAAGAGCACTCCCAGTAAGGACTAGCAAGCCTTGGATGGAGCCCTGCTGCAGCAGTGATTTCTGTTTGCCCCCCATGTCCGTTTCCCTTCCCCATAGTTTTTAGATGAGCATGTGGTCTTCTAGAATAAAGACTACATACACTTCCCAGGCTCCCTTGCAGCTGGGTGTGACCATGTTCTGGCTAAAGGGATGTCAGATGTCAGCTTCCTGAAAATTCCTTATGACAGAGTGAATGCCCTTAATTTACTTTTTTCTTCATCTTTCCTCTATCCTGCTTCTTGGGACTTGGATGCTGCCTTGAATCACAAGGATAAGGACCACCACCAAGCAATTGTAGGCCTGTGATCAAGAGGACTTCCTGAAATAAAGATGCCATATCTGCTCCAGACTGCAAATATCTAGATATTTGTATGAAAGTTAGACTACTGTATTGTTCAAATCAATGTTGTTGTTGTTTTTTGCAAAATTATTCTCTGCTATATCTAATCCCAACTAATGTGCTGGTAAATACCAGGATTTAGGAGATGAATATAAGAAAGATGAGGAAGAGATTAAATAGAAATGGCCAAGATAATAAACATCTATTGTTCTACCTGCTCATAAGAGCATCATTCTTCTGGAAATAATTCTTCTAACAAGGTGGTTCAATTGGAAACTATCACCCTTGTATAGTCCCCACCTTCCAGACTACAATTAATTGTGATTAACCAATTACATTGACTAGTACAGGTGGGCACTTGACCCAAGATAGGCTATCAGTGCCCTTCCTTGAGATTTTTGCCTTGGAGTCAGAGAAACTGGTTCTCAGATCTTCTATGATGTTTGAGACCAGAAACCATCAATGGTCATGTCTCCTATCTAGTGTCTTAGTCTGTGCTGCTGTAACAAAATACCTGAGACTGGGAGATTTCTAAAGAACAGTAATATATTTCCTCACAGTTCTGGAGGCTGTGAAGTCCAAGATCAAAGCACCAGCAAGTTTAGCTGCTCCAATCTTCCAAAATGGTGCCTGTGTGCTGCTTACTCTGTCCTGTTCTTCATAAATCACCCAGTCTCAGGTATTTTGTTATATCAGTACAACTGAGCACAGATGGGCCTGAGTTTTGGAGAGGGCACATTTAAACCATAGCCATCTGAGATATGAAGTTGTCATGGAAAAGGGAAAGTGATGAAAGGCCCAGAGAGTTCTGTCACCATTGTCCCTAGTACAGCCACTCCTGAATTCCATCCATATCACTTTCTTTACCAGAGCTTTCCACATGAGCTAATTCATTCCCACTCTTACTAAGCTAATTCAAGGTGAATTTCTGTCACTTGTGACCAAAAGAATCCTGAGCAATGCAATCGGAGAGCTAGGAGGAGGACCAAGAAAGTGTGCTGTCGTGAAAAAGGATGTTAAGGAGAAGTCAGTAATGTCAGGGGTAGTGGAAGGTTCTGGTCAATTAAAGGCTAAAAAGTGCCTGATGGATTTTACAGTTAAGGAGGCCACCATCATGAGAGCAGTTTAGTGATGCTGGGGCTGGAGTCAGATTTCAATGAGTTTAAGAGTGAACCGGAAGTTAAGAAGAGGAGGTGATGAGTATGAAGACCTCTGCTGAGAAGGGGAAAGGGCTGAGAAGTGGGAAGGGAAGGGGAGAGGAGGGGAGGGAGGAGAGGAGAGAGAAGAGGAGGGGAGGGAAGGAAGCTTGAAGGGTGGCCTTGGGTTAGTAAGGGTTTTGTTAGCAAGCAAAAATCTTTTGCATATTTATAGAAGCAGTTGGAGGTTTGGCAGTTAGAGAAGTGAAAAGTTGACAAGGCAAGGTCGGAATTAGAATTAGAATGGGAGGAAATGGAATTAAGGTCGAAGGGTGAGAGTGGAGATGGAGGAAAGAGACCTGTTCCTTCTTAAGGAAAGGAAGCCGGTAGAATGGGCAAAGCTGGTGTCTCTTTTCTTTGAGGGCCTCCATTTTCTCACGCAGAAAAGCAGAATCCTCAGGTATTGTTATACAAGAGTGAGGAGGAAACAAGGCAGGTAGTGACACTTTCTTCTTTGGTGAATGAGGAAAATAGGAGAAGAGGCTGCTCAGCGACAGCTCTGAGAGCTGGCCTGGGGACCGTGGAGAGGCTGTTCTGGGTCATTCTGTGGTTTTCTCCAACAGTGGTCCTCTGTCCTGGTCAAGGAGTAAGAGAAGCAACAGTAGCACCACTCTAGGATGGAGCTTTCCAGGAGGATGAAAAGCAAGGATGGGGAACAGAGGTGCTTGGGGCTATTCTGATGATATGATATGGTCAATGCTTGGGAAAGGGTAGGAGACCTGGCACCTGAGAAAGAGAACAGATGCAGAGGAGAGGGAGGACATGGAGGCTTACTGGTGCGTGGCCCAGAGAACATTGCAGCATCACTGAATGGGAAAGAAAATCCTGCAGACTACATTTTAAAACAGAACTTCACTGTTTTAAAAACCTGTGTTAAGGGTGAATGGCAGAGAAGGCTTGCCAGTCATGACAGGGCACCATCATACCAGTTCCTAACACACTTACCTGCATTCAGGCCGTCTCATGTATCTTAAGTACCCGGAAATACCCAAGATCCACCCTTCCACATATGCCCTTCCAAGAATTGCTTTGTGATCCACAGGGAAGAAAGGTCTAGTGCTGGCACCAAAAGGTGGGAAGAGAGAGGGAGGGAAGGAGGGAGGGAGGGAAAGGGGAAGAGGGGGAGGAAGAAAGAAGTGAGTACAACCCACAGCCCCACTATGGCTACAATAATGCAGAGGGAGACAAACATAGAGCCCTTGGTTAGAGGCTGCCACTGAGGACAACACAGAGAGGGAAATAGCCTTCAATGCACAGGGACAGGGGGCAACTGAGTTCTCTTATTGTTGTTTAATTTTTTTTTAGAGACAGGGCCTTGCCCTGTCACCTCGGCTGGAGGTCGTGGCAGCCTCAAGCTCCTGGGCTTAAGCAGTCCTCCTGCCTCTGCCTCCCAAGTAGTTGGGATTATAGACATACCACCACAGGCTTCCCAGCAGTCCTTAAAGTCTGAGCATTGAGAGCAAGTGAAGAACCAAATGCTTGGCTTTAATAATAAAAGTCCCAGAGGGAGAGGCAGGCTGGGGACCAGCTCTGGGAGATCAGGAGAAACCAGTGGGAACCCAGGTAGAGAATCCTGGCTAAGCAGAAACTGCCCCCTCAGTCACACTAGGCCATGAGGACCACCACTTCTTAGAGAGGGAGGAAGGGTCTCCTATGGAGGGAACTGCTATGAGGCTAATTTATAAACTATAAGTATGTATCACACTCTACATCTAGGCCTCATTTCAGAGTATAGGTTCAATTACCCTTAACAAAACCTTTGTCACTTTCAAAAAGTCCCCAGCTTGCTGTTATAAATAGATACCTGGGCCCAGGGAACCATGCCTGTTAGAGTAAGATGCCCAGTGGTTCAAAAGGGCAAAACCCCCCTTCCTGTCTTATAGAATATTGTTTTAGCAAGACTAATTTCTGTCAGTGTGTGCTATGTACATATATACCACATTTTTCTTATGTGTATTTCATCACCGGTATGTGTGTGTGTGTGTGTGTATCTGTTAGGAATCTTTCACTTGCCAATGACAGAAAACCCAACTTAAACTGGCTTAACCAATAAGGAGATTTTATTAGCTCACGTATTCAACAAATATTTATCGAGAGCCTACTATGTGTCTGGCAACTGAAAAGTTTAGAGGTGGTATTAGCTTCAGGCAAAGCCTGATCTAGCAGCTTAAACGGTTTCACCAAAAACTTGTCTCTCTGTCTGTCTGCTCTGGCTTCCACATGCTCATCCTTAAACTCCACGTGACAGTCCTTCCACTTTCCCCATCCGACATCATCTTCCTTACATTACACTGCCAAGTAGAGAGACTCTCCCCCAAGGAACACCCTCAGAATCTCTAGAACTCACTCTGTGTGTGCCTGGCCCAGCCAATCAGGGTGGCTGAGAATGGGATTTGATGATTGGTTAAGCCAATGAAGACCCATCCTGGGAGCTGGGAATGGGGCCAAACATACCCAGCCACCTAAGTACAGGAGAGGCGAATACCCCAAAAGAGGATAAAGGTGCTGTATGAAGAGGAAGGATGAATGAATTCCGGAAGAGCAAGCCACAAGTAGTCATCACTGCACTGTATTTGTTGCAGCTACATGGAAAACTCCCCATGATGACTGAGAGCACAGACTGGAGCCAGGCTTACTGGGCTAGAATCTTGGCTCCACACTCACGAACTATGTGACTGGGGCAAGTTATTTCACCTCTCTGGGTCTTTGTTTTCTCAGTTGTAAAGTGGGAATGTGATGAGGATTAAATGAATTAGTATTTGTAAAACTGTTAGAATAGTGACTGGTATATAGCTTGCACTTATAAGTGTTTGGAACTAGTAGTGCGGTGTGCACACAATAGGAGCCCAGTAAATGCTTTCAGAGTGGGTAAAGTGACAAAGCTGGGAGCAAGTCCCACTGCTGTCTAGACTTTCACCCCCAGCCACTCCATCTCTCAGGGCTGGTCCTCCTGCCTGGGGGTCTGTTGTTTTGGAGCTGTCTTCGCAGGAAGCCGGCAGTTGGGCAGAGATGAGTGCCCCCACCCGTGAGCAAGATGGCACAGCCCTAGAAGGCATCATTAGAGCAGAATTTTTTCCTACTGACTGACAAGAAATCCATAGGGGTGGATTCTGGGGGCCCATCAAGGCGCTCCTGGAATAAATGATCCACATGTGCCATGATCATCTGTATGACGGTTTCAGGCTGGTTTCTCCCCAGCCTGCGACTTTTCACGCTTCTCAGGCTGTATAAAAATGAACTGCAGTCAGACAGATCTATAGATAGACAGTTCCTGTTTCTGAGCATGCTGAATGCGGGTGGGTGTGTGGATGAATTTGCATAAAGCTGATGGATGTAGAAAGCTATGGAATTTTGTTTTTGTTTTTGTTGTTGTCTTTTTTCTTTTTTTTTTTTTTTTTGTTGAGAGGTTGGGGTATCCTCTTGGAAGCAGAGCCAGAGAAGAGGTGAAAACAAGGGAGGTAAAAATAGGAAAGACTCACAGCTTTTCCAAATGGAAAGGAAGGAGGCAGTAACCACAAGATAAAGTTTATCAGTGCTCTGTCTGCAAGGAAAGAACAGGCTGGTCTGAATAAAAAACAGAACAAAACTGACCAACAGGTGACAGGGAGGGACAGAGGAAGGAGTGTATGATCTGTCTTTTCTGTCTGCCCCTTCCCTGCCCTTTTCCTGTATATACATAAGGTGAAGATATAATAGTCTGTTTTCTATGTACAGGGATATTTAGACATGCAAATGAGCACAGCTTGTTAATGAGCTGAGGGTGATTACACGGCAGGGAGCTGCCAGCCCCTGCTGAACAATAGGTGAAGAGACGCCAGGTGTCTGCCAAGGGGGAGGGAGACTCCCCCAACCTCCGCTGGAGCGCCTCGGACCTGTCTGCAAAATGACAATGTTTGACCAGGGTTTTTCTTATGTTCCTTCTAGCTTCCAGTTTTTGAATCTGATGAGTTAAGATGAGAAAGGAGAGACCAGATAAGTCTTATCAGGGAACTGCCCCAAAGGTTACTGAAATTTACCGGGGCAGCCAATGAAACATGAAGCTTCCCCAGAGGGCAGGAGCACCTGGCAAGTACTATGGAGTTGGGGCAGGAGACATGGGGCCCTATGGAATGGGCAGGTCACATTGTGTCTCTTTGGGTAGCATTTGGTTGCAAGATGGTGATTGGACATCTGTGTGCTTTTCAAAAGTCAAGACAAAAGTTTTGCAATGAGAAACAGGAAATAAAGGAGGGTGCTTTGAATTTCTAGGGAGACAGTATTATTAAAAAGGGTGTGGACTTCAGAGTTGTACACATCTGCTTTTGGTAGGCCAGACACATTGGGCATGTTATATCCGTTGAACCCCGGCTGACGAGGTGCCAGCACACAGCCAAACTTTCCCTACTCAGATACAGGATGTGGCCTGTCACATAGGAGTCCCCTGACAACCACTTGAGAGTTCCCTAGCGTAGGCAATAATGACAGAAGAATCTTCCTTTGGGAGGCTGAGGTGAGTGGATTGCCTGAGCCCACGGGTTCGAGACCCGCCCGGGCAGTGAGACTTCATCTCTACAATAAATTTTTAAAAAATCAGCTGGGCGTGGTAGTACGCGCCTGTAATTCTGGCTACTCGGAAGGCTGAGACGGAAGGATCGCCGGAGCCCAGCAGGTCAAGGCTGCGGTGGCCGGGAGCAGCCACTGCACTCCAGTCTGGACGAAGGAGTGAGACTCCAACTCAAAAAAAAAAAAAAAAAAGAAGAATCTTATGAAAAACTTTTGTTGCTCAGGCAGATGCCCAGCGTGGTGTCCAGGGGAGTGGTACAAACCCAGTCAGCTCCAACAAGGTCTGCAAAGCACTTTCAGACCTATTGTTCTGGAAGCAACAGAGCAAGGACACTGTCATCTCCTGCTAGCCTCCTGGTCTCCGTGACACCCAGATAAAGATGCCTGGGCTTTTCCCCAGCAGTAGGATGTCTCTTCGCTTGAACTTTTATACATTCCCATGAAAGGCTTGAAACTGTCTCAGAATGGTCTAAATCTTTGTTAAGTCCCCTCAAATCCCCCACATCTGCCATGTGGCTGAATCACTCCAAAATCAGGACATGTCTCTAACCTTCTATTAAGGGCATTCGACTTTGTACTATGTCACTAGAGCATCACTCAATCCTGCCTATAAATATGGATGCTATGCTAACAAGACATATTGCTAATTTAATGGCAGTGAGTACAGACTTGTGTGCTGCACACATACACAGAGAATGGTATTGAAAAACGAGAATGATAATTAGAGTTTAATAAATGGTAATTTGCTCCTTGCTGTTGTGTGTGACAGGGTTTGGAGAGGAATGAAATAGAGGGGCCCTTCCAGAAAGTGAAATGTAGATAGCCCGTATGCCATGACAGTTTTATTTTAATTCTTATATTGCCCAGGATTGTAGTAAATTCTCATTTACCTACAGATCCTTTTTCCTGAAAATAACCTCCTGTGGAATATGAGTGGAAGAGACAATTAGATAAGAAATATTTATCACTGGGACCAAATTTTAACTAGAGTCACAGAATGAAGAGGTCAGGGCTCCAGAGACAAAGTGAAGCAGAGAATTAAAATGATTATCTGGATCATTTGGGGAGAAAAATCATTTTGCCTGAACGAGTATCTAAATGATCCGAATAATTGTTCTCACCCTGTGTTTTGGTCTGGTGGTAAAGACCTGGTCAATAGATTCAGTATAGCAAAGGATGGAAGTTTGAGTATGAAGAGAGAAAAGACAGGAAGGCTGGGTAAGCCTGAATCCTCTTGGGCTGCCACAGGCGGTGGGCAGAGATTGGCTCAGTCAAGAGCTCGGGGCTGTGGAGGGAAGGATGGTATTCCTTGGAGTTAGAGACCAGAAAGTCAGCAAGCTGAAAACCACATGGAAGACTAAGTTCCAATAAACCAGGAATGCAGCCCAAAAGGAGCCAGATTTGGTGAATACAGCCAGGAAGTTGGAAGCTCAAGAAAAGCAGAACAGGAGGTCTGTGTGTGTGCACATGTGTGCATGTCAGGGATTAAGAAGGGCAAACAGTCGTCTATACCAGAGGTTCCCAAACCTGGCTGCACATCGAATTTAACTGCTGAGTTTTAAGTGTGGTTTCCTGGACTCCACTGGCAGACCAAGCGAAATGGAATTTTTCTGAGGCAGGGTTGGTCTGCTGGTGAGCAAATGGAAGGTATGATGTTATTCAGTAGACCCTGAAAGTCTCCCATTTTCAAAGACAGCTGCTTTACTTAAATGCTTGAATGATCCATCACTTGAGATGCGTTCACTGCCCAATTGTGTGTTCATTTTTCAAACACAACTATCCCTTGGAGGGCAACACAACAGTTTCCAAGCTTGCTATAGAAATTAGTAATAACTAATTGTGATCGTTCTCAAGTCCACAAATTATTTGACACTTCCCTTTAAGAGACAAAACTTAATTTCCAACTTCTTGAGTTGGGCTGGACTCGAGGACTCATTTATAACAGATAAAATACAGCAGAAGGGATGGTATGTGATTTCCAAGACTAGGACATAAAGGGTTTTGCAGATTCCTCCTGGTTTTCTCTCCAAGACTGTTTGCTATGGGGCGAGCCAGTTGTCATATCATAAGAACACACAAGTAGCCCATGCAGATGTCCATGTGGTGAGGAACTGAGGCCAGGAGGCCAGACCAACAGTCATGTGAGTGCACCATCTTTGAAACAGACCCTCCAGCCACACAGTCAAGTCTTCAGATGACTGCGGCCACAGCTGACATTTGACTGCAACCTTATGAGAGGCTGTGAACTAGAACTGTCTATCTAAGCTATTCCTGATTTCTAACCCTCAGAAACAAAGTTATCTAGTAAATATTTGTTGCTTTAAGCTGCTAAATTTTGGGATAATTTGTTATTTAGCAATAAATATTATAGTCATAGCTAAGATATACTGAATATGTATATGTGGCAGGCTTCACGTATGTTAGCCTATTTAAACCTCAGAGCAATTCTATGAGGTAGTGACTATTATTAGATCAGATCCATTTTGGACCTTGAGAACTTGTTGGGAAGTTCTAGCAGGGGAGGGCAACTACTCATATACCCTTGACTGAAGAACAGTTCTCCTCTATCAGGGATAGTCATTCTCTTCGAATGAGCATGCAACTTCAGGAAGGACACACACAGAGTGACGAGGGAGGAAGGGACACCCACCTAGCGAGCCAGATCAGCCAGTCAACCTTTGCAACCAATGGGGTGACAGATGTTGCAGCCAGATTGCCCTCACATTCATATTACCTCCATTTTGTTGATGAGGAAACCAAACTACACTAAATGTAGTGGACATTGCTAGTCCCCTTTCCTGAGGATGTTTAGTGATGTAAGTATTGGCTGCTAAAAATTCATAGCTACCCTCTCCCCCATGCAAACATTCACTTCCAGAGAATTTCTCTGGGTCAAATAGGTATAGTCTCACCTAGGAATTTACACACTGCCTTCTCCTCCCACTATGGCAGCCCTCAGCAAATGACTAATTGATGTAGGGTGGGACCACCCAAGCTGGGACCAACTCTGTGGTGCAATGCACCTCTAGAGCTCCCTGGGGGGTGAGGCAAACAAAAGCTAGACTCTGGCTGGGACTACATCCTTGTTTAGATCCATCTACTACTCCTATCCTGCTTCTCTCATCCCTTTTTCCCCCAAGATCACTCCCTTAATAAATCAAATGCATTGGAATCCTGTCTCAGACTTTACTTTTAGGGAGCTCAACCTAAGTTAGGCATTCAGTGATTTGCCCAAAGCCATTGCTGTGTTTTAAATATTTGTCACCTCCCAAGCTCATGTTGAAAGTTAATTGCCATTGTAACAATATTAAGAGGTGGGACCTTTAAGATGTGATTGGGCCATAAGGGCTCTGCCCTCATGAAGGGATTAATGCCATTATCAAGGGAGTGTGTTCTTTATAAAAGGCCAAGTTCAACCCTCTTGTGTCTCTCTCATCCTCTCTCTTTCCTCCATGGGATGACACAGCAAGAAGGTCCTCACAAGATTCTGGCACCTTCGTCTTGGACTTCCCAACCTCCAGAACTATGAGAAATAAATTGCTGCTCTTTATAAATTACCCAGTCTCAAGTATTCTGTTACAGCACCAAAATGGACTAAGATAGTCATACAGCCTGCATTTGTACCCAGATAGGCTGACTCTAGAGTCTATGCACATCATAATCTCTCTGATATAGTAACAAATATCAGTAGGTACCAAATTCTGGCACGAGACAAGTGGTATCTGGTTAAGTTTGGCTTTTTGGAACTGCTAGTCCTACTCCTGCACACACCACAGATAGTACCACGTGAAAGCCAGTCCTCTGGTCCCCATCCCCATCCCTTACATCTCACCCTTATTAATCTGATCCAGCCCTCTTGCTTTCCATGAATTTTAGCCTCCTCCCTTGAAAATGATTTAAATTTTCTTTCCTGTGGTGGGTGGAATTGTGTCCCCCCAAAAGATATGTCCAAATCTTAACTCCTAGTAGCTGTGAATATGATCTTATCTGGAAGTAGAGACTTTGCTGAAGTAATTAAGGTAAGGATCTCAAGATGAGATCATCCTAGATTTAGGGTGGGCCTAAATCTAATGACTAGTGTCCTTATAAGAGAAAGGAGAGATTCGAGACAAAGAGACATAGGATGAAAGCCACGTGAAGACAGAAGTAGAGATGGAAGGAATGCATCTCCAAGCCAAGAAACACCAAAGATTGCTGGAGTCACAGAAGTTAGGAGAGAGGCAAGGAACAGATTCTTTCTCAGAGCATCCAGAAGACACCAACTCTGCTGACACCTTGATTTTGGACTTCTGGTTTCCAGAACTATGAGCAAATAAATTTCTGTTGTTATAAACTTCCCAGTTTGTAGTAATTTGTTATCAGTCACAGGAAACAAATACACTTCCCTTCAGAGGCCCCTAATTCATCTTGGCCTCAAACACAACAGCAGTGAGAGTGAGGATGGGGAATCACAAAGGCGGTATAGTTTACTAAGCATGCCTTTATCTCACTCAGGGCTAGCTGCAGCCCTGTGATGTTACATTGTTTCATAGGTAAGGCAGTCTTATCATCATTCCTTTTTTAAACATTTTTATCTTTTTTTTTTTCAGCTGAGGAAATGGGCCTAGTGATTTGTCCAAAGTTTCCCACCTGGATGACATAGGGCCCAGATTTTAGATCTCTAGACTCTAAATCCTGAACTCTTTAGTCCTCAAGAGGAGACTAGAAGAAATACAAGGATACTAGAAAAGTCTTTCTGTTCACTGTCTATAATTCTTCATTTTAAAACATAGGTGATTGGGAATGTGGGGTGTCGGGGGAGCAGGAAGGTGAGATTCAGCTTATCATTCTTCTGCCTTTGATAGCATATAATGTCTCTCATAAACTGCAGCAACAAAGTCTAACTGGAGCATATAAGTGACCCCTTCAGATCCTTAACAATGCTATAAATGCAATCCTGGTGTGATTTATAACGCTATTAAAATAAAGGCTTCCACTAAAATAAACATTGCTACCTCTCAACATATGTTTACTTGCATAGCATAAGCGCAAACTTACTCGAATAAGCAAAACCTGAAGCAAGGATGATAAACAGAGGGCCTGAGTACTGGACTCACATGAGCTGGGTGTGTGTGGGTCTTGAAGGCATCTTTTAGGGACAGCCGGTTTTCCAATCTTGAAGCACTTGCCTTGCTTCTCAGTTTGGAAAACTGTCTCCCTAATGACCTTATGCCCAGCTGATGCCTCTTCAGCCATGAATTTCACATTATGCACAGAAAAGCCCTTCTTAAAATGCTCTCCACGACCTTCCTATGTGGTTCGGCTCACGTGGAGAGCCCCACTTGGGTCTGTAACATTTCTCATGCCACAGAAATGTCTGTAGTGCCCTGGGCCATGGGAGGTTTTGGAGCAGAGAAGGGACATAATGACCTTTGCTAATCACATCTTTGAACCATGAGATTTTAGGTCTATATCCAAGGAGCCATGGACACAGGTCCTGAATTTAATTCATCTTCAACGTCACAGCTCTTTGGTCTGTGCTGCATTTGTTCATTATGTGAGAGAGAAATTTGAGAAGAAATTTAATAGGTCTGAGATGATGCCCAGGCGTCGTAGGGTGCAATGGAAGAGCAACAGGAAAGAGCGTACAGCTGTCTGTCTTGTTCACCATGATGTCCTCTGTGCCTACCACAGCTGCCTGCACAGAGAGCACATTGTAAATAAGCGGAGAAGGAAGGAAGACAGGGAGGGAGGCCCTAGGGAATCCAGCTTCAAGTCCTGGTTCCACTACTGACTAGCTATGTGACTTTGGGGAAATTTCTTAATTTCTCTGAATCTCCGTTTCCTCATTTTGAACCGAGGACAACATCTTTCTATTACAAGGCTGCTATGAGTCTTACACAATATAACTCATATAAAAACATTCAGAAAAGTGCTGTGTTCCATAATAGGAGAGGTGCTTCATTCCATAAATGTTCACTGAATGAATGAATAAAAGTCTGGCAGTTTCCCTGTGGATGAATGGCCCTGGGGCTTGGGACATTGAGTAGGGTGCATGGGGACACTGCCCGAGGCATGTCAGTGAGGCGCTAACTGTCTCCTTATTTATGTGCCAGATTTCCATCATTTGCCATCCACACTTAGGGGATTAATTCCCTGGGAAGTGCAGCCAGTAACACACCAGCCAGCCAGACGACACAGATAACAGCAGCTAGGGTTGTAATTCCCATCCCATTGACAGCCCTTCAACGAACAGAGAAAGAATGGAACAGCTGAAAGCTTCTATTCAAAGTCAGTAACAATAAGTTACAAGTGACTGTGTGTGGAGGGCAAGGGAGAGGGGGCAGGAGGAGGGTGGGCAGCCAGCCCCCGCTCTTTGTGCCAGCATAGAATGGAGGATCCAGTCAGGAAGTGCACAAGAGCCCACTTAGATCTTAGGGAAACGATTAAAGGCTTCCAAGTTAGAAAACCAAGAGCTTACCTTTTTCCTTCTTTTGCACCCAATACCTTTGGAACCTTTAAAACTGTATTAATTGGAATATAAAATGGTTCCGTTGCTGTGAAAAACAGTGTGGTGGTTCCTCAAGAAGTTAAACATGGGCCAGGCTGGGTGGTGCAGCTTGTAATCCTAGCACTTTGGGAGGCCGTGGGTTCGAGACCTGTCCAGACAACTTGGCGAGACCTCATCTCTACGATAAATCAAAAAATTAGCGGGGCGTGGTAGCGCGCACCTGTAGTTCCAGCTACTTGGAAGGCCGAGGCGGAAGGATCACTGGAGCCCAGCAGGTCAAGGCTGCGGTGGCTGGGAGCATGCCACTGCATTTCAGTCTGGGGACAGAGTGAGACTCCAACTCAAAAAAAAAAAAAAAATTAAATATGGAATTACTACAGGATCCAGCAGTTACACTACTCAGTATATACCCTAAAAGAATGGAAAACAAGGATTCAAACACGTACTCATACATCAATGTTCATAGTAGCGTTATTCATAATAGTTATTCATAATACTCAAAAGGTGGAAACAGTCAAAATCTCCATCCATAGATGAATGGGTAAACAGATTGTGGTATATACACACAATGGAATATTATCCAGCCATAAAAAAGAATGAAGTATTGATGCATGCTACAACATGAGTGAACCTTAAACAACATTACACAGTCGGGCTCGGTGGCTCAGCCTGTAATCCCAGCACTTTGGGAGGCTGAGGTGAGTGGATTGCCTGAGCCCGCGGGTTCGAGACCCGCCTGGGCAACTTGGTGAGACCTCATCTTTACAATAAAATCAAAAATTAGCTGGGTGTGGTAGCACACACTTGTAGTTCCAGCTACTTGGAAGGCTGAGGCGGAAGGGTTCCCGGAGCCCAGCAGGTTGAGGTTGCAGTGGCCGGGAGCGGCCACTGCACTCCAGTCTGGGTGACAGAGTGAGTGAGACTCCAACTAAAAAAACCAAAAAAAACATTACACTAAGTGAAAGAAGCCAGGCACAAAAGGTTACATATTATATGATTTCATGTATATAAAATATCCAGAATAGGCAAATTCATAGAGGCAGCATGAAGACTGGTAGTTTTGGTGGGAGGAGGGTGACTGGAGTAGAAGGGAGTGAAAGAGAGAAACTGTCTAACAGGTAGAAGTTTCCTATGGAATCATAGAAATGCTTTGGAACCAGAGAGAGTCACTGGTTACACAACATCATGAAGGCACTAAATGCCCCTGAATTGTTCACTTAAAAATGACATATTTTGGCCGGGCGCTGTGACTCAAGCCTGTAATCCTAGCACTTTGGGGGGCCGAGGCGAAAGGATTGCCTGAGCCTGAGCATTTGAGATAGCCCTGGGCAACATGGTGAGACCTCGTCTCTACAATACATCAAAAAATTAGCCAGGTACTGTAGCGTGCGCCTGTAGTTCCAGTTACTTGGAAGGCTGAGGTAGAAGGATCTTCGGAGCCCAGCAGGTCAATGCTGGGGTGACCATGAGCATGCCACTGCACTCCTGCCTGGGCGACGGAGACTTTGAATTGAAAAAAAAAAAATGGTGAATTTTATGTGAAGAGAATTTCACCTCAATAAGTTATTTTTAAAGTTGTGTTAAGTAAAGCAATTATGTGAATACATACATGTGACAAAGGAAATTCCAACTCCATAGATAGGTATAAATGAAAACTAGGTTTCCTTTCCTACCTGACCCTCCGTTCTCTCCATTGCCAATTTTTAAAGTTTTTGTGTATCTTTTCAGAGTATACACACACACACACACACACACACACACACATATACATACATACATATATATATTATATATATAATAGCGTACTATATACACTATTCTGCTGTGGAGAATATTTTAAAAATATAATTTCATGGGTTTCAACCCAGGTCTCTTCAATCTGAATTTTCAAGGATGGGTCCATGAATCTGTTTTTATGAAGCTCCCCAGGAGCTGTGAATGTTCAGGTAGTTGGTGGGGAGGAAGCCAGTCCAGCCTGTGGCTTCCCGTCATTCCCAAGTACCCAGGTCTCCTGCCTTCAGCTCAGTTGGCTTCCTGAGGTCTTCTCAGAACTGGGGACTCATAGCTCCCTGGTGCTCAGTTCTCCTCAAATACTCCTCTGAGGTCACCATCCATCTCAGACTACCTGGTTCCCAGAGACCCTAACAACCATGGCCTGCCAGGCCTGCACTTCTGCAAGGCCAAGGTTAGCGCCTCCTGTTGGCTTCTCTGAGAGCACTCCCAAGGATCAGTACCTTGAGTCTAGATCTCTACAACCTGATGGAATTCTCATCTTGATTCTTGCTGTCCACCAACTCAGGCATAGCTTGTATGAGCTCTAAGTTCCAAGAGCTCCCATTTTACAGATGGGAAAAGAGAGATTCAGAGACTCATAGTGAGTTTCCCAAAATGATAATGCTTGCTTTCAATTGCTCCTGTGTATCGGGTACTATGTGCGACGTGCATTATAAAAAAGAACGAATTTGTCAGATTAGACAAGAGATGGACTAATTAGAATGTCAATGAGTTTTCAAATATCTACCAGTTGTTGAGTCCCTTCTTTGTACAAGGTACTGGGCTAGGTATTTACTGTAATAGCTACCTCAGGGTAGGCATTTTTAAATCCCATCTTACAGATGAGGAAGGAAATGGAAGCTTAGACAGGTGAAGGAACTTGGAGGCTAATTAGTGGAGAAGCTAATCTGCTCTTTCCTCTACCCTAGATGTCACATGGTCCAAACCCTGGTCTCTCAGGAAGGAAAGCAGGTCTTACCAGTAACAGGAACATGCGTGTCTGCATCTGGAACACGCCGTCCTGCTAGCAAGGTTCCTGGGCACTAAATCCCAACCTGAAGATGAGCATGGAATGAGAGTCTGGGAAACGGAGCAGCTCGAGGCGCTGCCCACACTATGGCCACTCTGACTTTGGCCCACAACAGAATCCTCTCCCGTGACCTGAATGTTGGCAGCTCCACACAAAGAAAACTTTCCCTTTACAGAAGTTTAGGTAAACCCTGGCAGATTTTCTGTTTTGTGTCTGCTCCATCAGGGTACTGATCACCAGTGGGGAAATGGGCTCTGGAATCCATGAACCTAGGTTCAGATCCCAGATCCTTCCTTTATTAGCTGTGAGACTTCAGACACCAGATGCCAGACTCCAGACACAGCCACACCAAATATATGTAAAACTCACAGCTCAGTTAGTACTGCTTCCTTTCTCCCTCCTGCAGGCTTCCCAAGGCACTAAACGCACTTTCTTTTGTCACATTCCAGTCCTGAGGGTTATCTCTGGTCATGTTTATGGGACTCGTAATGCTTAATCCTCTCCCTCCCGGCCCTCTCTCCCCTTTGCCCTCAATCCAAACAGGCATATGATCAGGTCCTGGCCCCAGACATGGGATAGATATAAAAAGGACATTGTATCTGAGACCGGGAGCCCGGAGCTCCTCGGGGAGGATTTCTACCTCCCACGGCTCACTAATCGGGCTCCAGGAGTCACATGAGGACCCGTGACCCCCAGCCCAGATGGTCTTCCATCTCACCGCAGACTGGACAAGCTCCTTGGGACAAAGCGGCTTCACACTGCCTGACTCCCAGTCAGCCTCACAGCAGGCTTACCACACTCTGCTGGAGCCATCCTTCTGAAAAGTTGGGGACTTCCTGAATTCATAAATCCAATCCTCTCTTGCTCCTAATTGTTGTTATTATTTCAGGGAGTCCTTATCCTTGGCTTATATTCTCTAGATTGTGTCTCCTTAAATTGTGGGACTGAGCTAATATCTACTGAATGTTTACAACAGGCTAAGTGGATTATATGTGAGTTATTTCATTTCCTCTTCAGTGTAGGAAGGGCGGCACTGTTTCTATGCCCAGTCTAAAGATCATCACAATAGCTAATATTTATACAGCACTGTGTAATAGACATCTTCTCCATGCCTTCTGTTTAGCAACTCACTCCATCATCACTGCAGTCCTATGGGTATAGATACTAGTTGTCCCCTATAAACTGAAACTCAGAGAGGTGGAACAAGTCATCCAGATCACACAGCCAGCAAATGACAGAGGCTGGGATTCAAGTCTGGGCAGTCGGGCTTCCGAAGCACCTGACGATTCTGATACACTGCCTCTGTTTTTCCCAAAGTAGGCTCCACATGTAATTTCAGCAGTCCACAGCTACCATTACAGATCAATAGGGTGTGAGCTGGACAAGGCCTGGCTCAGCCACATAGATTCCTGAGGCACTTGAAGGACAGACCACACTGATTGATTTCTCGGCTGGGTCTTTAAATGTCAGCATGTGCGTGACCACCTCCGACCTTGGACACAGAAATAAAATGCAGAAGGAAAGGGCATTCTAGTGCATGGGACAAGAGGGTGGCCGAGCAAAAGAAGAGCAACCATCCGGAACACATGCCTGTGGACTGGGTGGGCTTCCTAGGCCATGAGGAGGGGCTCCTTATAGGCAGCAGGGGATGAAAGTTGGTTGAGAGCTGCGTCCTTGACCTTGGACTGCTGGGAAGCTATTTATGGCATGACACCAACCCAAGAGAGATGGGTCTTAACCTGATTTAGCTCCCTTGTCTATATTTATTGGCCACTGTCACTGCTCACTGGTACCAGCCTGGCTTCCTGACACAGCGCTACATCACCAACGCACCCTCCCACCCCAGAATCCAGCCAGGCCCCCAACAGACAGCTCTCTAGGCCTGCCCAGTTCAATCATTTGCTGTTCTAGGCGTGGAGGGGACAGACATACATGACAGAGTCAGAGCATCCTGCCTATTCTCCAACTGGAAAGCGGAGACTGACAGGACAAGGAAGCCAACAGGAACATACCCAAGATGAATTTCAGATGTGTTGCATGCAGTAAAGGAAGAAAATGAGGCAAAGTGAGAGAGGTTTATGGGGAGGGGACAAGGGACAGGGAAGGTAGCCCAAGAGGATGTCCCCAGAGAAGTGAGATTGGAGCAGAATTTCGAGTGCTAGAGGAAAGGGAACATTCTGAGAACGCAGGAAAGAACTCTCACAGCAGGGGGCACAGCAGAGGCCCCATGGCAAGAGCAGGCTCAGTCTCTTGGACCATGAGTGCCGGGAGCAGCAGGGCAATGGATGTGGAGGGGAGAGAGGAGGGTGGGGACCAGATGGACCCCTAACCCCTGCCTCCTTGTCCCCGTGAGATGGCTCTCTTTTATAAGCAACCCAGGTTCACCATCAGGACTTGATACTGGCCTACCTTTTTCTCCCCCTCCCACCACGTCCCTGGACATGGCTTTGGGTTGGCTCCTTGCCCTCACAGTCAGTATAAAAGATTTGAGAGAGAAGGCTCTTATCCAGACATGCCTTAGAACCTGATCCAACATGGGAGTCTAAGGAAGGATGCTGGTGACTGGGAGAGCAGAGAAAGTTTCTGATCTTCAGGGACCACCCAAGTCTCCCACCCACCTACTTGCATTGTATGTCAGCTGACCACCCACTCATCCAAATCTTCCCTAGGCTCTGTCTCTGGGGCTCTGCTCTCACTGGTCCAACATTGTCAATGACTTTGCCCTACATTCCCATGCAGGGAAATCCTTCTCATTTGCCAGCATAGGTGATGCCACATTCATGTAGACTCTTCTGACTCCTCATCACATTTAATTGCTGGGTTTGCTTGTTTTAACATTCCTCTGGCCTGTGTATGAACCCATCCATTTGATCTTTCATTTCCTTTTGTCTTAATATCTATGTCTCCCATCGTACCACAAGGTCCATGAAGAGCAAGAATTGGAATGTTGGTTCTGCTGTGTCCTGGCTGTGAGGCTTTGGCCAAGGCAATTCACCTTTCCAGACCTCAGCTTCCTTTGATTCCCACCAAAGCAGTCCCTAAAACCAGGATTTGATATCAGAAGTTTATTGGGAGGTGATTCCAGGAAGTACCAGTAGGCAAATGAGGAAGTGAGACAGGGAAAGAAAAGATTCTGAAATGAGGCGCGTTATTAAACAAGTCACCACCCTGGGCAACTTGGGGAGATAGTGTAGAATACCATTTCCCAACCAGCTGAACATTGCAATCACCTGGGAGCTTTAAAAAAGGTGGATGCCCAAGTCCTACCCACAGAGATTCAGATTTAATTGGTCTGGTATGTGGCCTGGGCATCGAGATTTTTAAAAAATATTCCCCAGGTGATCCAATGTGCAGGAAAGTTTGAAATCACTGGTGTAGAATACATCTCAGAGCCATCCTAGTCAAGAGGTAAAAAGCGAGGGTGTTTATCCGCCAACTCTCCGCCCAGTTTTGGTTGAGGATGTTTCTAGCTTATTCTGTGAGTGACCTAGCATGCTCCTTAACCAGAAAACAAAAAACCTACGGATGTTTGCAATAAGCAACCTTGGGTATATGAGAGTGAATATGGGAAGGGCGTTATTATCTGCTTACAGCCTTCATCTCTAAAATGGGGGCAATAATTCTGTGAAGTTTTGTAAGAGTTAGAAAATGTCTGTTAAGTGCTTGGCACACAATAGGCATTTAGTGAGTACTGTTTCTTTCTTTCTTCCTTTTCCTTTTTTTTTTTTTTTTTTTGGTCAGGTTCTCACTCTGTCACCCAGGCTGGAATGCAGTGGTGCCACTATCATGACTCATTGCAGTCTCAATCTCCCGGGCTCAAGTAATCCTCCTACCTCAGCCTCCCCAGTAGCTGGGACCATGGGTGCGCACCACCACACCTGGCTAATTTTTAAATTTTTTTGTAGAGATAGGATCTTGCTATGTTGTCCAGGCTGGTCTCAAACTCCTGGCCTCAATTGGTTCTTCCACCTTGGCCTCTCAAAGTACTTGGATTACAGGAGTGGGTCATGCATCTGACCTGAGTGTTATTATAGTGTTTGCTGTGGGCTGTTGCTATACTCCCTTCAGCACCCAGCCAGGGCTTTGTGCAGTGGATGTCCAGTGAGTATCAGTCATTCTCTCAGCTCTCCTCTGAAACAGCAACACTGGAAGCCTGAATCAATGGGGCTGCCAAGACCCATCACTCAATTCTGTGGTTCCTGAGACTCTGCAACTGTGTCTTTCCCTAGATGATCTACTATTTTTAACCCTGGCTGCACAATGGAATCACCCGAGGTTTAAAAAGAAAATACGCCTCAGTCCTACCCTCTGGGATTTCTGATTTAATTGGCCTGGGGAGAGGTCTGGGCATTCCAGATTTGTAACAGCTTCCCTGGTGATTTTGATGTTGCAGACTTGATGGTTAACCAAGGACGGAGGGGAGGGCAGAGGGTTGGGGACAGGACCCTTGCGTTATTCCTCTGTTCCATTCCAATCCTTTCCTCTGCTGTGTCTTTAAGGTTTCAGAAATTCTAGTTTCTGGAAAAGAGGCTGGAGGCTGAGCAAGCATAAGCCCTGCTGAGCCCTGCTCCACAGGGCGGCCACTTGTCACCACACCAGGCATCTTCTCGTTCATTCTGACGTCCTCCGCCACGTACTGTCCTGGTGCCCATACTGCCTCACTGAGTGTCTCTACACACCAGGCACTAGGTGGGGCACCAGGACACAGGGATGTTATGGTCCTCACAGTTCCTGCTCCGAGAGAATAATGTACAACACCTACATGTGCAGGGCCCATGGGAGACTGCATCATTGCGGTGGGGCATGAGAGGAAAACACATCCTCCTGGGGTAGAGGGAGAGTGTTTGGGAAGGTTTTCTGGAAGGGCCTTACTGAGGTAGGTAGGAACGAATATTCCTATTTTTTAAATGAGGAATTTAAGTCATCAGGGAAAGAGGTAGGATAAACTATTTCAGAGAGCCTTCATGATGTTCCAGGCAGGGCACTAGAAGCTCTACACACATCATTAGTAATAGTAATAATAGCTTCTATATATTGTACACCTACTGTCTGCCAGGACCCTTCTAAGCGCTCATTTAATCCTCACAACACTCCTAGGGTGCAGATACTATTATTATCCTTGATTCACAAATAAGGAAACTGAGGCTGAGGGAAGTGAAGTAACTTGTCCAAGATCACACAATGGTGGGGCCAAGATTACAACCCAAGTTGTCTGACTGCTGAGCTGCTTCTTATAACCAGGACATTCATGCCACTCCCATCACCCCATTCATCCTCATAACCCAGTAAATGAGGAAGGCATGATGATCTTGCCCTGACAGTAAAGATCAGAGGCCACAGGCACGCGGTGGGCAAGGTACTATGAGTCCAGTCCTCGCCTGCCTGATTCTGAAAGCCCTCTTTTGTCCTTTGGTTCAGTGCCCTTCTGTGATTCCACCCAGTTTGCAGGTGCCAGTTTTCTTAAGCATTTCCTCCCCCACCGAAGACCAGACCCAAAGAGCAGAACCTGTCAGCTGTCTGCTGAGCCTCACTGGGTCTTGGCCACGGTGGGGGCCTCTTTTCCCAGAGGCCTTTGCAGGAACTCCCACAGTCATCAAGCAGGGGCCCACTCAGTGCAGAAGTGACATCCCCAGCCCCACGAAGCTGGTGCCTATTGGCAGGTCCCTGAGGATGGCCTGATGTTTCTGCTGGGGTGTCTTGCCATGTCCCCATTTCCATCATATTTTTAACCAGGGCTGTGGGAGCGCCAGGAAGTCTGTGATTTGCTGTGGTGATCATGGCCCGGCCTGTATCCAGTATCCAACAGCTCCTTGGGACCCAACTAGGCAGATACGACAGGACTCTGCCCTATCTCCCTCCCCAGCTCAGAGCCCTGTCCCTTTGAGGAAGTCCAGGAAGCCTGCTTTGTACTCTGAGAACACACTTGCCAACCTAAGGGCTTGTAATGAACCAAATTATGCTGAATTAATTGGATGTCGTTAGCAATGTCAGAGAGGGGGCTGGGGAGTAGCAGTATCCACCAAGCCTGGGGAAGGGAAAAGCGGGGGCAGGACAGCCCACAACACAAAATGCTCTGCACAGCTTGTGCCAGAGAAGAATTCCTCATTGTTAGCTCTCCGAAATAGCCAAGGCACCCACTCTCGCCTCAGACAGCACCTCTCTTCTGAAACTGGACTCCCAGCCTGCAGCTTTGAACATTGTGCCTCCAGGTGCATCTGTCCTTGTTCACAGGAGTCACAACACAGCCCTGATGATAAAAATGAGTCCATACCAGCCCCCGTGTCCCCACAAGCTTCAGGGTCAAATTACAAAGGACTCAGGAGGCCCCATCTCTTGGCTCTACTTCTACTTCCTGCCTGATGGGACAAGCAAGTGAAGAGCCCCCCTGCTGGGAATCACATCTAGTTAAGTGCTTGGAGAGGCTCAGAAGTGTGGTCATCAGCTGGTGAGGCACAGAGGGGTGCATGGACAAGGGCAACTGTGAGAGGGACCTGAGCCCAGAAGTCTTATTCCAGCTCTGTTATAAGTGGGCTGTGTGGCTCTGGAGAAACCACTCCCCTCTCTGAGCCACAGTGTCTTCAAGGAGGGGTGTTGAAATGAACAGTTCATCTCTGTCTGGGGATCTCACACTGGCAGGGGGCAAGGGTCTTCCAGGAATTATCTGCGGATAGGGAAAAAAGAGCTCTCATGCCCACATGTATTATGTACTACTATTTTCCAAATGAATGTAGAATTGATGGTTATTGATAAAATAAACATTTGTTTTAAGGCAGTAACTGAATTCAGAGAAATTATGATCTTTATTATTATTATCATTATTATTATTATTTGAGATAGGATTTCACTCTGTTGCCCAGACTGAAATGTAGTGGCATGATCACAGGTCACTGCAACTTCGAACTCCTGGGTTCAAGACATCCTCCTGCCTCAGCCCTCCGAGAAGCTGGGATTACCACTCTCGGCTAATTTTTCTGGTTTTTGTAAAGATGGGGGTCTTACTTTGTTGCCCATGCTGGTCGTGAACTCCTGTACTCAAGTATGGTCATTTTTAAAAAATATACTTTATCTTTTTTATTTTTCCTACTGTGGTAAAATACACATACCATAAAATTTACATCATAATCATTTTTAAGTGTACAGGTCAGTGGCCTTAAATACATTCACTTTGTTGAATGTACAACCACCAGTACCACCATTCTCCAGAAAGTTTTTCATCATCCCAAACTAAAACTCCATACCCGTTACACAGTAATGCCTCATTCTTCCCTTTCCCCACCTCCAGTCCCTGGTAACCACTGGTGATTATTTTCTTAATCAAAAGATACTAAAAATGCAATGACTCTTCTCCTGTGGGGTTCCTGGAATAATCTGATGTAGAAAAGGAGTCCTACCTCTTGAAAAGGTGAGGTGCCCTTGCTCTAGATGTGCTAAACTGACATTTAATGATTCTATGTTTCTTACTCTGTCGCCTAGGCTGGAGTGCAGTGACACACTCATGGCCACCCCAGTGTCAACCTGCTGGACTCCAGCGATCCTTCTGCCTCAGTCTTCCAAGTAGCTGAATCAAAAATTCAGCTAATCAAAAATTAGCCTGACTGATTTTGGATTTATTGTAGAGACGCGGTCTCACCAAGTTGCTCGGGCTGGTCTCAAACCCACGGACTCAAATCCACTCGCCTCGACCTCCCAAAGTGCTGGGATTACAGGCTGAGCCACCGAGCCCGGCCGATTCTATGTTTTCTAGTATCAGGAGGGAAAAATCACTTGTTAATTTTTTTTCCTGAAATGAAGATGAATTTATTTTATTTTCATGCAGGACGGAAACATGGAGGTAGGTTCTACACAAAGAGCTGGCAGAGAGGTCAGAGTAGGGATTTCTCCTGAGGAGCAGGAAAGGGCGTGAGGAGGCTTGTGGGCAGCAGGAAATGTTGAGATCTTGATCTTGGGGTGGTCACGTGGTGTGGGCCTATATAAAAAATGATCAGGCTATTCACTTCAGATGTATACACTTTGCTGGATGCACGTTATGCCCTCAATAACAGCTCTTTTATAAGGGAGGAGCCATTCAGTTCAAATGGGTACAAAAAACATCACAGGCAGGGAAGGGGCTCGTCTTTTCCCCACCAGGTTGTTTTGTAAGTTGTGCACCTTGGTGGTACAAGCAAGGCAGAATCTGTTCTAACCTGAAGTAACGCCAGGTCATGGACCGTTTGTGTATTCATTTGTTTAAGAAAAACACACAGAGTGCCTTCTACAAGCTGGGCCCTGTGCAATGCTCCAGGAACAGAGGGAAGGTCCCTGACCTCTCAAGAGTTGTATTAGTCATCACCATCTCACTCGTTCACCTACAATGTGCATGATCAAGTTCTTTCTTACCCTCCCTAAATGGTTCCTGCTGCAATCTAAGCTCATTTCCTCTTGGTACTTTCTCAGCAGAGGTCATCTTAAAGACTCTCTGAGGGCACACTGTGAAGCTCTGGCCAGATGATCATTAGTAGGCAGTAATCCTCTTTGTCAGGCAAAACCATCTCTATTCCTTTATAAACCGGCCCATCTTTGAACCCTCTGGTCAGTGTTGACTTAACACTCACGAAGTAGTATTACAACTTACCTGTTTATATTTCTCTGACCTAGAACTTCTTGAGAATAAATGCTTGCTATATTTATCCTTGTGCTGATTATATTTACTGAGCACCAAATATGAGCATAGCATAGTACCTGGCACACAGTGGGTATCCATGAAGTTAATTGAATGAATAGGTGATTTTTTTTATTTTGCTTTTTGTTTACTTTGGAGTCAGGGTCTTACACTGTCACCCACTCAATGGCATGATCACAGCTCACCGCAGCCTCAATTTGCTGGGCTCAGGCTATCCTTCTGCCTCAACCTCTGAATAGCTGGGACTATAGGTGTGCACCATCATGCCCGGCTAATTTTTTAATTTTTTTGTAGAGACGAGGTCTCACTATCTTGCCTAGGTTGGTCTCCAACTCCTGGACTCAAGCAATCCTCTTGTCTCAACCTCTCAAAGTTCTGGGATTATAGGCATGAGCCACCGTGCCCAACTGACTAAGTGAGTTTACAAGCGGATATATAGATCAAAGAGCAATAAGCCCAGAGTAGTTAAGTGTCAGGCTGAGGGTCACACAGCAGTAGCTGGGCTGGGAGTGACACCTATCCTCAGACTTAGGTCCACCCCTCTTCCCTTGGCAGGCAACAGCCACACCATAAAAATTTCCATCTAACCCTTTGAAGAGGTGGGTTTGATTTACATCAGCCATCAGGCAGCAAAAATATGGGTCTTCAGACTTCTATTGCCTTTTTATTATTCCTGGTGACGCACAGAGATATCATCCAAACATTGGCAATTACTTTGAAGGGACATGTTTCAAAGGTTTAGGGATGGGGTGTTTTCTAATTTGATAAGTCCGGGCGTTTTCTGTCAGGCAAACCCAGGAGCATCAGCAGGACGGGAGCTGATTCAAAAGCAGAATTGATCTTTCAAGCCTCATTTTCATTTCCATCAGCACCCTATCAGACACCTTATCCCTGAGTCAGTTCCCACCCATGTATAATTTATACATTTGATTTCAATGGATTCATCTCTGCCTCATTCTCCTGGGGGTGGAGTGGGAAGAGCTCCCTCTCTTGTTTTCTGTTTGGAGAGTGATCATATATGGTTTCGTAGATTTCATTTCCACCTAGAGAATTTTTTAAAAGATTAATTCCAAATGCACTCTCACACTTTTTTAGTTTTTAGGACTGGGTGGAAAGGTGGGCTTGTGTGACTATTTTTATTTATGTAGGAGGTGGCCTTTTCCCAGGCATGCCAATCATCTCCTGATGCTTAGGCATGGCCATCCACTTTGGGGGTAAAACAGGAATGTGGGGAGAAGGCTGAAGTCACCTTCACCTGGTGCCAGAGTCAGTGCCCACTGCCTTCTGACCCAAGTGTAGTTAGCTCCCTACTCCCTGAGCTCCAGGGCCCTCCTCAGGTAGCGTCTGCAGATCTTCTGGAAGAACACTAGAATATCACTAGGGGAAGATTAGATACTCTTTCCTAAACCTGGCAAATTCCCAAAATGTAAGGTTCTCTTGTTCCTCCCTTTTTCCTTTTTCTTGCCCATCGCTTTCTTGGAGAATCTAATCCAATTCTGGAATCACAGAGTTTCACGAACTCCCTTGGCAGTGACTGAACTCCCCCTTTCCTCCTTGTACCCCAATCCTCTTCTCAAGAACCCTGTACTTCTCTAGCAATTTCACTCCTACAGTCAAACCACAGTCTTCCTGTTGGAAATTCTTCCTGGTTGGGCAGCATGGCACATTGTGTTTTCCAAGATGCCTATAGTCAACCACTCTTATTTTTGGAGCCCAGCTGCCAAGCTGTAAGGAAACCCAGAGCACATGGAGAGGCTACATGTAAGTGTCTGGGTGACAGCCCCAGATGAGTTGCTAATCAACAACCAGCATCAATGTCAGTCACGTGAGAGAGGGAGACTGAAATGACTCTGGCTCCAGCAAATACCTGATTGCAACACCCCAAAAGATCCTGAGTGAGAACCACCTAGTCAACCCTAGTCAACCCTCAGAACCAGGAGAGATAACAATAAAATGAATGTGTTAAGCCACTCATTTTGAGGGATGTTTCATTTTGTAGCAAGAGATAATGACACAGGCATGGTTAGCCAAACAAGTGGAGACAAAGGTGAGCCTCTGGCAGCTTTCCTCCTACCCAGCTTAAAAGACATCCCACATTTACACAAAATCTCATGCAAATGAGTGTGGCAACCTCAGGTCCTCCCTCCCTCAACAGACATTTGGAAGGAGGAGAAGATGGAAAAGAAAGAGAAGCTATGTTCATTGCATGCTTACCATATACCAGATAAGTGCCTTCTAACTCATGAAACAGTTGAAGAAACTGAGATCCAAAGAAGTTAAGTGACTTAACCAAGGCCACACTGCTAAAAAGTGTGCTGTTTGTGAAGTGAGGCCTACAAAAATAGCCCATGGACTGAGACACTCGTGAAGGGAAGAGGTGCACCATAAATATTAGCTGAAGTGCCGGGCTCAGTGGCTCAGCCTGTAATCCCGCACCTTTGGGAGGCTGAAGTGAGGATTGCCTGAGCCAACGGGTTCGAGACCCACCTGGGCAGCGAGACCTCATCTCTACAATAAATCAAAAAATCAGCCGGGCGTGGTAGCGCGCCTGTAGTTCCCGCTACTTGGAAGGCTGAGGTGGAAGCATCGTTGGAGCCCAGCAGTTCGAGGGCGACAGTGTAAGACTCCAACTCAAAAAAAAATTAGCTGAATTAATAAAGAAGGAATGAATGCACTCCACCTGTTTTCTCTCTGCAGTCTTTTTCTTTCCCATTGGCTCGGAGGGGCAACCCTCCTGATTTGCTTTTTCTAGGAAGGGCGAGAGAAGGGAGGGAGTGGCCGTGGGCTGAGCCCAGGACCCCACTGTGGCCGGGCTCCTGGAGATTGGCTGGCCTTTCCTGCCACTGGAGTCACTGTCCTGTTCTCCCTCTCCCAACAGAGCCTCAGGGCTACATCTTCTGTTCTCAGCACTCTCGAGGATGCTGCTCTCTGCCTGAGGTCCCAGTTGTTCCTGCAGGCCCACCTCAGGCTCGTCCTGCCTGTGTGTGCAGTCTCTGTTATCAATTCCATAGGCAGACTCTATGTCAAAGTGATTGCCACCACAGAGAAGCAGCCAGGCAGGGCCAGCAGGCATCTCTTTGCACTCTTGTCCTTTCCAAGCACAACTGGGATCAGAAATAACCTCCTCCCTTGCCATACATGTTTGAAGGGGACTTCACACTCTGCAGCGACACCATCTTTCTTTGGCTCATTTTTCTGCCCCCTAGGAAATCATGCTTTCCCAGGAAAGAGGGAGAAGAAGGCAAGTATGGGTAGTAGAGGAATTCAGAGTGACCAAATATCTATCATGGCCTAGGCACTGTGTAATGTGCATTCATCACCTCATTTAATGCGCACAATAATGTTGCTAAGTATATATGATTATCCCTATTTTGCAGATGAGGAAACTGAGCCTCAAAGAGGCTTCAAAACTTTCCCAAAGTCACAGAACTGACAAGAATTAGAGTGAGATTTCAAACCCAGCCAAGCCTGCATGGCTCTAAAACCCAGTGCTCTTTTCACTGTAAACTTTATTCTTTCCCCCTTCCTAAGAATCAGAATCCTCTTGACCCTGAAGCCTATGAGACCATCATAGCACCAGGAGGTAACCTCATCTCCATCACCCAAATATAATGCATGGACTGAGGTAAACACTGGCAAAGACCACAGGTGACTTAGTAAAGTGTATCCGAGCTTCCTCTGTGGTTCTTCAATTCTGTCTACAAGACAATTGAGCCCGATATTTGGTCCTGGCCCGAACTCATTCCTGAGCCTGCCACCAACCACAGCCCCGCCTTCCAAAGCTGAGACCAAGCCAGATGAGAAGCTCAGACTCCTTCCCCATGCCTGACCTAGGCCATACTGAATTCCATTTTTGCTAGATCCTGTGATAGCACAGTGGTTGAGCACCCACACTCTGGAGCTATATTGCCTGGTTCAAATCCTGGTTCTTAACACCAATAGGACCTCTAGCAAGTTATTTGACCTTTCTTTGGCTTAGTTTCCCCATTTGCAAAACAGGGCTAATGAAAAAAAACCACCACATAGGGTTGCGAAGACTCAGTGAATAGTATGTGGAAAGGCTCATAGCATTGTAAGTTGGCCATTGATGCTATTTCTGGCTCGATCTAAACACTGCCTGAGCTCACATCTTTCACACCCAGAAAGAGACCCTTCCAGGATTTGCAGGATCCCACTCGAGACCACACTAAACACTCTCCCAGTCCCCTCGCTTCACTTATAACCTCTTGGAGAACCAGATAGAAACAGGCCTGGTTCAACATCAAGGAGGATGCTCTTTGAAACTGGCCAGGCATGGCCTTAATAACTCATAAGCCAGCTGTCTCCTCTGTTTCTCTTCATGTGGTACAAGCTGCTTCGCCAAGTTCAGGCCTCTTCTTGAACCCTCGGCTCATTTCCTCCAATTGCCTGCGCCTGGCCTGGAGGCAGTGCCCTCCACAGTGAGGAGAGGCAGCTGCTCATTATCTTGCCTCCTCCCTTCCATTAGAACATGAATCACCTCCTGAGATGGGACTCTACAGCCAGAGGGTGAACTGGTGACCTCATTGCTCGGTTCACTAGGTGACAGGCATCCCAAAACGCCACTGACCTTTACTTTCCCTCCAATGTGTTGATGCCAGGTTTTCAGTGACCAGGCTTCCTCCCCCAACCCCCCGGGCCCAGTTACAGAACTACCCTGACATGTCAACGGATTCTAGATTCCAAATGGCACAGGTTAGCATTTACTGCCTGTGTTAGTGGTTTTCTCCTATCAGTACACTCACTGTTGAAAGCCAAGTTCAAGCTAGGTTGGCCCAAGTTGCAAAAGTAGAGCACGGATTCCACATTACACCTCTCATCTTCCTTCAACTCGCCCATCCTGAATGCACCAAGGCAACACCATTGTGTTGCATGGTGGAAGAGAAAGGGGTCTTGGGTCTCTTTTATAGGAACACTAATCCCATTCACGAGGGCCCCACCCCCTGTGACCTAATCACCTCTCAATGCCCCACCTTCTAATACTGTGGGGATTAGGGTTTCAACATATGAATTCAGTATTCAAACATTCAAACCATAGCACTCCATCCATCCTTCTGTCCACCTTGTCCCTGTTCATCTGCCTTCTGTGCACAGCAAGGCATATTCATTTCTTGGTCCCTTTTCTCAACTGATATATCTTCATTTCTATATTAGAACTTAAAAAAAAAAGACATTCACTAAGTCCCTGATTTGAAGCAAGCCATGTGCTTATTGGCATGTATTATCTCATTTATTTCTCAAAATACTATTATTAACCCCATTTTGCAGATGTGGAAACTAAGTCTTAGAATCGTTATGAAACCTGCCTAGATTTCATATTTAATGGCTAGCCGAGCCAGGATTCAAGTGAGGTCTGTCAAACTTCAGAATCTAGTTCTTCACTACTGTACTGTATTGCTCCCTTTCCCTCAGCACTGCAGTGTTAGCTTCTCCTCCAGGAGGATTGGTTCATCTTCACACAAGCTCTACCCTATTGTTCAAGGCTGGAGTTACTCACCACCACCAGCACCCTTCACTGATCCGGGCAGGTACCTCTTAGCTACTGCTCTGAATTTACTGCCTGAAGTCATGTGTGCAATCCTGAGCAAAGCAGCTTAAGAACAGAGGTCTTGTTTTAATATTATGAGGTCTGGGTCCTCAGAGAGAGGACTCTGTACCATACATGTTGACAGGTGTTTTAAGAAATGCCAGAGGTAAAGGCCTCGAGTAGTCCCATGAATAGCCAGATTCAAAATCCAGTGTCCTGACACCAGCATCTGAGCACCCAGCCTGGTCACATAAACTCAGCATGCAAGGAAAGCATTAAACAGTGTTTCCCAAAGTATGTTCTGTGGAACCCTGCCCTCAAGCGATATTACACCAAAAAAAGGGATTGCACAGTCCAGCAGGCTTGGGAAACATTACATTCTCTAATCCCTGCCTAACGATTTACAACATTCTTTAGAGAATTTTAAGTTCGAGGATTTTAAGTCATTTTCAGACAAGAGACCTGTTAGTCTTTATTTAACTCAGTGTTTTTCCAGTTTATTTAGTCCCAGAACTCTTTTATCCTTTTTAGGGTCCATGGAATCAATGTTCTCTGGAACAGACTTTGGGAAATACTGTTCTAGTGTCACCACCCTCACCTGAATTGGGCCAGCACAGTCTGCTAGCTATAATTACCCACTCCATAGATGGTGCCAGCAAGGCCAGCAGCATGTGGTGTGGGCCTATGGGATCAGATATTACACTCTTGCTACTGTTGAAGGTCCCTCTGATCCCTGGACTCTGGAGCCAACTGTCAACCCAGCCCAGAGCTGCCTCCCTTGACTTAATTTCTTGCCTTCAGGTACTTCCTGCCTTCCTGGACTCCTGTCAGAACAGCCTGGAAGACTGGAAGCTTGCTTCCTGCCAGAGATGACATGCAGAATGGAGAGACAGCCGGGGTGACAAGCCTGGCTGGATGGGGAAGTACTTCCCAAGGTAGCACTTGAGCAGGGCCGTGTGCCTCTGTAGGGACTCGGCCTCTGTCTAAGCAGAGGCATCCAACAGCTTGCAAGGCAAAGAAACAAACAGCTCCCAAGCACAGAACGCCTTCACAAATGCACGGCGTGTGAAAGAATCCACCTGTCTCTCTGCCACCCCACCCACCCAGGTAACACCCATAGCAGCAGCAGCAGCAGCAGCAACCGCCACCCGCCTCCGCCCCCAACAGCCAAAGTCATGTGAATGCTACCAGCTTTTGCTTGTCAGCCCCTAAGGACAGAATCAGAGTAACTGGTACATTTTGACCAACACGAAGCCCAGGACAAGGTATCGAGAAATAGCAATGGCTGCAAGGAGCCCAGTTCAGAGAGGGGTGAGTGTGGAGGGGCCTGTGAAATCAACACAACCTCTACCCCTTCATGAAATTTGCTTTCTCAAGCTCAGCATCCTCTTTTTAAAGGACCTGGTGTTGTCCATGACTAAGGATACTGGGTGCATACGTGGATCTGAAACAATGGCCAGCTTAAGGCTTTGCTGAATGGGTCCACATGTGTGTCTACTTTGTTGATGGGTACACATGTATACATATCAGTGGAGGGAGGAGTCGAGAACACAGGAAAGCACAAAATGGAGGAATTCTATCAAACAGCATTGCCTGAAAAAGATACATGTTATGTCTCATGATTGATAATGAAGGTTGGCATCAAGGACTGCTTGTCTTTCCCATGTCACTGCACCCCGAGAGTAGATCCCCTGCCATGAAATTTACAGCCCTTCTCTTGGAACAATACACCCTACAGTAAGCATAGGACCAAAACAATAACTAGAGGGCAAAGCAATTAACCATTTCCCCAAGCTGAAGTTCCAACCTCTTATAGCCTTGATAATTTACTCTGTAAAGTGGCAGGCACCTTGGCTCGGAGTCACTCTCCAAGTCTATTTAAAAGTCTCTGAATTCTGCTGAGTCTTGTTTCACTTTATGAACAGGACAAAAACCACTAAGGTCTTCAACACCTTCTCGTTTGATGCTAAATAACACCCAGGATACTTATTTAAAAGTCTACAATTATGATATGACTTGGTTTTTCTGCAAAGCTTCCATTTACTAGTATACTAGGAGATAGAATGATCAGTTTTATTGTTTTAGTGTGAACCCTGGGAGCAGTGGACCAAAAATTATATCCCTGGGTGTCACCCCTTCTCTACCAGGTCTCCCTGTTTCCACAGAGATCTTGGAGTTTAGACCCAGCTTCATGGTTCTCATGGAAAAGTTGTGTCAGTTTTGAGCTTTCAGAGAAAATACAAGAAATGGGAATGCCAAGATAGAAAGGAGCCAAAATTATATCACAATCTGTCCAATTCTGAACCTATGATCTCATCATCAGCTCTGACCTCTCCTCGCCCCCAACTGCATCTCCTCCTATTTCCTATTCAGTGAATGGTTCCACCATCTGCCACTGGCTCAAGTCACAAACACGGGGGTTATCTGGGACTTATCCATTTCCCTCACTGCCACCCCCATGCCACATCCAATCAGTCTTTTAAGCTCTGTCAAAGCCATTCTCTCTTCTTCTGCCCCACCATTCCCACCTTTTTTCAGACCACAATCTTCTCATCCCTGGCTTAACAACAAATTCCTAAGCAGTCTCCCTGCTTCCCTCCTAGTCATCCTCCACACTACAGCCAGAATGATCTTTCTGAAAAACAAATGTCATAGCTCTACTTAAAACCCCTCAGAAACTACCTGTGTTTGCCGGGATAAAACTATCAACCCAAACTTGATACCCAAGGTCTTTGTATTGGCACCCCAGGTCACCTCCTCAACTCCTTTTTTGCCACTCCCTCTTTCTTATCAAATGTTAAACTAATTGTAATTCCCAAAACACACCATGCTCTTTCATGCTTCTGGCCTTCGCATATACTATTTCCACGTTCTGGGACAGTTTTTCATCTTCTTTCTCCTGGCTAAGTCCTGCTCATTCTTCAAGAATCAACTAATGCTTGCCTTCCACTGGAAAACTTTCTGGAGCAATAAAAAGCCCTCTAACCTCCCTACTCTCACATAAAAGCATGCTGTTCCTTCTTAGCTTTATTCTTCTGATATATGGCATAATGGGATGTAGACCCTGAGCAACTTATAACCCACAGCACCTGAGAGCTACCTCCCTACCATTCCCTTCCTCCTTCCTAACAGAATCCCAATTTCTTCTGAGATCCACCTCCTCCCATGTCTCAGGGAAAGCTGACCATGACAGCCTTCATGGGGGAGAGCGATATTTTCTTTTCCTTCACAAAGCCATTTTGTTTCACAACTATTGGCTCAAGAATGTCATGTGACCCAATTTTCACCAATGAGATTTGATGTTTCTTATCTCTTAAGAGAGAGCCACCAGAGGAGAGGGCCTCTTTTCTTCTTCTACATCAGGGATTCTTTTTTTTTAGCTTTTAAATTTTTTATTTTAAAGATGTGGGGTACAATTCAGAGTTAGATATACAAACGTTCATTATGCAGGTACCCTTGTTCATGAGGTGTGCCCCCTCCCCTGGCAGTTTCCCACTATTGCCAATCCCTTTCTTATAGTATTATGATAATTGTTCAAGGTCTGCTTATGAGTGAGAACATGTGGTACTCTGTTCTTTGTTTCTGTGATAGATCACTAAGTATGATAGACCCTCAATCCATCCAAGTTGCTGCAAAGTCCCATCAGGAATTCTTAACCTTTTTCTTTTTGGTGGGGTGTTGGGGGAAATATACTAGGATCTCTTTGGCAGTCAGGTGAATTATATTCTATGGCCCCCTTTTGGAATAATATGTTAAAATACATAAAATAAGTTACATATAATCACATCACACATTTATTAAAAATATAAAAACAACAAACATTTATGATATGATAATACATGTGATACTTTATTAGCACATTCAATAGCAAGATCTAATGGTGGGTCCAATAACTACTATAATTTCAAAGTGGGGATATTTTACTGTATATTCACAAGTATAATGTCATGAAAATCATGAGATTTCTTTTGGCAGCAAAGCCACAGTGCACTAATACCACTGAATTTGTTGCCTGCATTCATAAGAGAAGGAAATGCCAGTTTTCAATTAGATCTTAGTAATGCAACTCTTTTTCTCACTCAGGTTCACAGGTCTCTGAATTTGTCCATGCTGCCCAGGAATGAAGCCCTGCTCTGGACTTTGTACTCGGCTATGATGGGCAGGAACCCACTGCAGCCATCTTGCCAACAACTGAAGGGTAGGCTACTATGGAAGCTGGCATAGCAGAAAGATGAAAAGAACCCAGATTGATGCAATTGCTGAGCCTCTAAAAAAACCAACCTCAAAGCTCATTGAGTTTAGTTATGGAAAAATAATAAAATGACTTATTGTTTGAGCACATTTGACTCAGAATTTCTATGGCTTCAGCTAATTTACAGGGAAGGAAGGATGTTTAACTTTATATCAGAGTCAGTGTCACAGGCAGAACAAATGGGGTGTCTACATTGAGCTCCCAATCCAAGTAGGAAGACCCCTTTCCTGCCTAAAAGCAATTTAAACTGCCCTGCTATGCTCCCACATAAACCATGTTTGCAAGCTGGTTATTTAACACGGGCCATTATTAAAAATGAAATTTTATATATATTATATATATTTATAATGAAATAAATTATATTAAAAACAAAGAGAATAAATACTCAACACTCCTCACTTCCTAATTATTTTACTATAATTAATTAATGGAGTCTGGGTCTCACTCTGTTGCCCAGGCTAGAGTGCAACAGCATGATCACAGCTCACAGCAGTCTCAACTTCCTGGTCTCAGGAGATCCATCTCAACCTCCATTGGAGCTGGAACTATAAGCAGGAGCCACCATGCTTGGCTAATTTTTGTTGTTGTTGTTAAGACAAATTTTCACTATGTTGCCCAGGTTGGTCTCTAACTCCTGGGCTTAAGCAATCCACCTGCCTTAGTCTCCCAAAGTCCTGGGATTACAGGCATGAGCCACCGTACCTGACTTCTTTTAACATTTCATGATCATCTTGTCTCTTGAGAGAGAGATTGTATTGTATTGTATTATATCTGCATGGTGAAAATATAATGTTGTGCTACTATGCACCTCTTCCCAACTCCACATTCAATGACAACACTGGTAGACTGAAATCAGTCACAGTGGTATTTACACTATGAAAATTGTTGATTGTATAGATTTAAGAAAATGATGGAGAAATTATTAATAATACAGATTTAACTGAAAGGCATATTGTCTCTATAACTGTTATATCATGACTAGCACAAGAAATGGGGGAAATATTTTTCCAGCATTCAAAAACGACTACTTGATTTAACAAAGAAGTCACTATGTCACTGATGAACAAATGAAGTTCTGATACACGTATTTGTTGTTTCTGTTTCATTTTACTCCTTAATCTAAACAAAAATATCAACAGAATTTCATGTTGAGATTATCCTCATTTGTTAATGATGTGAATGTCTTCTTGGCCAAATTGGATAGCATTTATTCATAGTCTGATTTTGTTAAATCATGATTGAGTTGAAACCACAATCTGGCTACAGAAACAAGAGTTCAACAAACACCAACACAAGCATTGTGAGAATACATTGGCTATGTGGAATTTACAACAAAGCATTATATTTTTTATTTCTATTTGTGAATGGAATGCTACACACCCAGCATTAGTCAGCTCGGACTGCTATAACAAAATACCATAGTCTGGATGGCTTAAACAACAGAAATTTATTTTCTCACAATTCTGGAGGCTAGAAGTTCAAAATCAAGGTTCCAGTCAATTTGGCTACTGGTGAGGATTTTCTCCTGGCTTTTAGATGGGCTACTTTCTCTCTGTGTCCTCTCATAGACTTTCCTTGCTATGTGTGCACATGTGAAGAGAAAGTCTGAGCTCTCTGGGGTTCTCTGCTTATAAGGACACTGATCCTATCAAATTAGAGCCTCAACCTTATGCCATCATTTAACCTGAATTACTTCCCTAAAGTACCCATCTCTGAATATAGCCACATTGGAGTTTAGGTCTTCAACTTAAGTATTGTGGGGGGAGGTACGAACATTCAGTCAATCACAACATCCTTTAAATCTGTAAAAATGTAGAAAAATTTATAATAAACAAACATAAATTATATAACATTTATAATAAACATTTGTTTCCTGGAGAACCAGTTTTAAAACATTAACCATCACCGTCTTTTAGTCATCTTGATATCCTGAATGGGGTGGGCCCTAGCTGATTATTAGGGCTATGATTCTGTTGCCCAGAGTGAGCAAAATTGGGTGAGCAGAATTCTCTTGCAGAACTCTGTCTTAACAGACTGATTTCTTTTGAATGTGCTGCAATAGTATCTTTCACACTTGTAATTTGTCCTCCTATGAGTAGCTTGGTGTACTTCCCTACACAGGCATATGCCCTGAAAGTGCTACAACTTGCTGAACCAGGGCCACATCAAGCCTCCCAATAGCTCACAGTTTGGCTCTCTACTTTTTTTTTTCTTTCTTCTTTTCTTTTCTTTTTTTTAGACAGGGTCTCAGTCTGTCATCCAGGCTGTACTGCAGTAGCATGATCACAGCTCACCACAGTCTCAAACTCCTAGGCTCAAGCAATCCTTCCACCTCAACCTTCTGAGTAGCTGGGACTACAGGTACACACCACCATGCCTGACTCATTTTTGTATTTTTTGTAGAGACAAGGTCTGGCTATGTGTCCCAGGCTGATCTTGAATTCCTTGACTTAAGCAATCCTCCCACTTTAGCCTCCTGAAGTGCTGGGATTACAGGCAAGAGCCACTGCGCCTGGCCTCTGGCTCTCTTTTCTCACAAGTTGACCATGACACAAAAAGTAGCCAACTCCCTGCCGAGTCTCTCCACCAGAACAGGACTGGGGAAGGAACTGCCCTCTCATCAGAGGTCCGGGGCAGTGGTGCAGCAGGCTAAGGGACAGCCCAGAGGCAGGCAGTGCTACAGACAGAAGGGTACTCTGGGCAGTGGTGACAGTGTGGACCACACAAGGCCTTGATCTGGGAGTACAGGGTCTTTCCAGAGTGATGGAGATGGTATAAGACCGGCCTTATTCACAAACACCCTCGACGACTCCCAGATATGCCAGAGAGGAGAGCACTGGTCCTGCAGTTGTTCAGGTGGGGCTGCCCAGCAGCAACCTTCTGGTCTAACGAATAATGAGATCTCATCTGTGCCTCATTTTTCAGGCTTCACCTTCATTTTGCAGATGAGAAAGCTCATCCCAGAAGGGAAGATGACTCAGCCAAAGAGGTCACATGGTGAGTCAGGGTCCAGTGCTGTGGATGTGTCTCTATTTCACTCAGCCTCCGCTCTGGGCAAACTTTACGTGAGCAGAGGAAGCATCCGCTCCTTGCATAGACACACATGGAGCTAGCTGGCATGCCTGGGAATCAGCATTTGTGCTTCTCACAGCCTTTTCACAGCTTGGGGGAATGACAGTGCCGGGTAAAGGTACTCTGGAAGTACTATGCCCACAGCTCTGCCCAGTGGCCCAGCTGTCACTGCCTGGGCTCATCATTCACCTGTTTCATTTATCTCTGTCTGGCAACTCAACTAGAGTGAAAGTTCCTATGGGCAGGAAACATGACATGCATGGGCTCTTGAGCGGGACCTGCATTCAAATATTGATGCTGTCACTTACTATTGTGACATTGGACAAGTCCAGTAAATGGAAAAAGAAAGGGGCAAGAATTTATTGAATGCCTTGTATAGGTGAAGATCTTTCTAGTGGTAAGTGATGAAACCTAACTCAAACAGGATTAAGTTAAAAAAAAGAGAGAGAGTTTATTGACTCAGCAACCAAAAGATCTTATAGGCTTTCAGTGTGGCTTGACCCAGGGGACCGAGTGATGCCCTCAGGACTTATTTTTGCCTCTCTATCTCTAGTCTCTACTTTCTCTGTGTTGGTTCCACGTGGGCTTTCTACTCAGGCGGGGAGATGGCTGCCTAAACTCCAGTTGTCTGTATATGTATGTACTAACACACACACACACACACACACACACACACACACACACACACACACACACACAGCATATGGTCAAACTCCCACCTGGTAGTAAGGAAGACGAGTCTCTTCACAATAACACCTATACAAATCCTAGGCTTCACTTTGGACCAGTCTGGGTCACAAGTTGCATCCTTGAGTCAATGACTGTGGTTAGGTGAGCACAGAGCAGTGGTTGGCTGTGCTGGGGTCACTTCCTCATCCCTGGAGCAAGGGATGAAGACTGGCCCAGAGCACATGAACAACACATACAGTCAGGAGCAGTTTCCCAAAGAGAAATAAAGGAACTGTTTCTGAAATGAGAGGCAATGCATCCTGGGTAGTCAAAAAGACAATACCCGCTGCATCTACTATCTGCCAGGCTCTTGGTTCACTTTTTTAACTTGACCTTGGACAACCACAGTTTCCCCTTTTGAAAATGAGGATAATGACACCTAATAAGAAGAGTAGCTACCACTTATTTAGTACTTTCTATGTACCAGGAGTTGGGCTAAATGCTTTATGTATTCTACCTCACTTAATTATTTATATCATAAGATTGTTGTTGGACGTTAATTAAAATAGATGACATAAAAGGTCCTAGGCATAATATCTGGTATATAATAGATGATAAATGTTTAAATGCATTTTATTTTATCAGTTACTCAGATACTACTGTATTAAGCACCTAGCAGGTGCTTATTTTAAAAGTTGAATGAATGATTCTATGTGTGAATTATTTCTGTGTTTACTTATTTATACTCTACCTACACAAAGGATTTCATATAACATACAAGATAAGTATTCAATAATACAGCACAATATAAACAGAAAAATAAAATTAGGACCAGGGCAATATGTAAATTAGAATAGAACAAAAAGATAGGTGGAAAAATTACATGCATTTATGGAAATCATGAAGTCAGTTTGTGAATTTGGCTCTGAGTTTCTGGGCAACCAAAGAGAAAAGGGAAACCCCATTAGTTGTATCCCACAACTCAAGGACGAAAAAAAAAAAGCACTCCTTAGGGAAAGAATTTGATGCATTGGCTTTTGAGATAAAGAAATTCTTGTTGGGGAGTTGAGGGTGTGGACAGGAAGAGATACTGAAAAATTCTATTTAGGGAAAGAATGTAGCATCCCTAGCACAGGAAGTTATTGGCAAAATAGCACTTCATCTTTGGAGGGGCAAATGCCTGATGTACTTTGGATAATAGAATGAGGCTCCACTCTAGACCTCTGGTATAACAATCCAATCCCTTGAGGCAAAATGCCTCCGCAGTCTTGAGAAAGACTTCCCTCTGACAGACTTCAGAGGGGAAGCAGAAGGCTTGTCTCCAGGAAGAAGCTGACCCTGAGGGACTGAGCTCCATCCTCAAGAGGAAACCCAGGAGATGCTGTCCTGAGGCCTAGGGAGGAGAAGCCAAGTGGTCTCACCCAGCGGCTCCCCTGGGCAGGACAACTCCTTTCAGTTCCAAGGCCTCTGCCCGCAGTTGATAAAGAGTTAATTGTGGTGACCCAAATCTGCAGTCCCATTTTCAGCATGCTGAAAATTACTTTTTAATCCTGGCTTTTAAGGCTTGCTTGGGGAGCCATCTGCTGCGCCCTCCCCCACCTCGGGCACATAGGATTACTCCCACCTGCCCGCCTAACTTGCTTTTATGGGGCCTAATTCTGCCCCTGCCCTTTCAGATAATAGTAATTTGGAGGATGACAGCTTCATTTGAGGGGTGGGAAGAGAGCATAGATTTTAAAATAACAAAAAGCAAGATCTTCCAGGCCAGATTAAATAAAAAACAATTTGAAGGTCAGAATCCACAGAGGTACGGGTCTAGGATAATCAGACCTCCAGCCTCAGTGACGCCGTGCCATCTGCTGCTGGCATCTGGGGCCGGGCAGTGTGGTGCTTGTTTTTTTTATTTTCTGGGCTCCAACACTTGGGGGCCAGAGGTTTCAAAAGTGGGTGGTGCACCCATAACTCGGTTTGCTCCATCCAAGGAAACTGAGTGGAAGTGTCTGGAACAAGACCTAGAGATTATGCCCTAGAGTCTCAGTCCTTCAGCATCTCTCTAGACCAATTTATGTAGGCCACCTATTGTGTGCCTTGACTATACCCTCAAGGACTTCACTAATCAGTGGAGGAGAGAGATGAGTCACAAAGAGGACCCAGTGGGATGTATACTATGATGAGGCCTTTGAGTTGAGCCTTGAAAAGCAAGAGCTCACCAGGTTGGCAAGGTGAGACAGGACATTCCAGAGAAAGAGAACTGCATGGACAGAGGCCAGAGAGGGGATGGTGCTTCTGAGGAGGGTTCAGGGAAAGGTCTTCTCACCTGCATGGTGGGTGGAAGTATTTGTTGCTTGGGTACAATCTCTAAGAAGGACAATCCAGCAATGATCTTTGAAATAACAAATGCACATATCCTTTCACACAGAAAATCTGCTTCTAAGAATTTTTTTTTTTTTGAGTTGGAGTCTCACTCGGGGGCCCAGACTGGAGTGCAGTGGCCGCTCCCGGCCACTGCAGCCTCGAACTGCTGGGCTCCGGCGATCCTTCCACCTCAACCTTCCAAGTAGCCAGAATTACAGGTGTGCGCTACCACGCCCGGCTAATTTTTTGATTTA
>NW_007258846.1:274396-291653 GCF_000164805.1 Carlito syrichta
CGGTGGCTCAGCCTGTAATCCCACGCTTTGGGAGGTTGAGGTGAGTGGATTGCCTGAGCCCGTGGGTTCGAGACCCGCCTGGGCAGCGAGACCTCATCTCTACAATAAATAAAAAAATCAGCCGGGCGTGGTAGCACGCGCTTATTGTTCCGGCTACCTGGAAGGCTGAGGTGGAAGGATCGCCGGAGCCCAGCAGGTCGAGGCTGCGGTGGCCGGGAGCAGCCACTGCACTCCAGTCTGGGCAACAGAGTGAGACTCCAACTCAAAAAAAAAAAAAAAAAAATGTTATTCAAGGCAGCATTGTTTGTAGCAAAAGGTTGGGGGTGACCTAAATGTCCACCACAGGCTAGTTAAATGGATTATAATACATCTATACAAAAAATACTCTGCGACAGGAGGAGAATAAAGTTGTCCTTTATACTTTGGTAAGAAATTATCTCCAAGAGTATTGTTAGGTGACAAAAGGCAAGGAGAGCAACCACATGCAACGTGTGGCCCTTGCTTGAATCTTGATTCAAACAAAGCAGTATTTGTTGAGAGAGAGAGTCAGAGAAATCTAAAGGTTGACTGGATAGTTTCTGATACTAAAGAATTATTTTTTTATATGTGTGGATCTTGTGGGTTTAAGTTATTTTCTTTTAGAAATATATGGCGAAGAACTTAAAGATGAAATTATATGATAGTGAGATTTACTTTAAAATAATTAGGAGCCGGACTCAGTGGCTCAGCCTGTAATCCCACGCCTTTGGGAGGCTGAGGTGAGTGGATTGCCTGAGCCCGCGGGTTCGAGACCTGCCTGGGCAACTTGGCGAGACCTCATCTCTACAATAAATCAAAAATGAGCCGGGCGTGGTAGCGCGTGCCTGTCGTTCCAGCTACTTGGAAGGCTGAGGCGGAAGGATCGCCGGAGTCCAGCAGGTCAAGGCGGTGGTGGCCAGGAGCAGCCACTGCACTCCAGTCTGGGTGACAGAGTGAGACTACAAATCAAAAAAAATAAATAAATAAAATAAAATAATCAGGAAAGGGAGATAGAAGTGGGAGAGGTAGCTATAAAGCATTTTGTATTAAGGAAAAAAAAATCAAGAGCAAAAATGGCGGGAAAGTTGAAAGAATATAGCCTGTTCAATTCAAGATGATGCTTTTGTATTAATATGACCCAAGTCAATACTATACCATTATCTTATATATAGAAGTTGAACAACATCTCTTCAATGAAAAAGAATGTATACATACACACACACAAAAAGAGCAGGAACAATCTACTTGCCTATTTGCTTATATATTGCTAACAAATTTCTGAAAGAAAACACATGTGACTCATGAAACTGTTTGCCTCTAGAAAGGTGGACTCACAGCTGGGAGACAAGGTAGGAAGGAGGTTTTTTAGTGTTTTATTTTTTGTCTTTTTTGAATTTAGAGTCAAGTGAATGTATTACCTTTAAAAAAAAAAAAAAAAGCAAAAAAACTGGCCAGGCTCACTGGCTCAGCCTGTAATACCAGCACTTTGGGAGACCGAGGCAAGTGGATTGCCTGAGCTAGTGTGTTTGAGACCAGCCCTGGCAACTTGGCGAGACCTTGTTTCTACAATAAATAAATACATTAGTCGGGTGTGTTAGTAAGTGCCTGTATTCCCGGCAACTTGGAAGGCTGATATCTTCACTGGCCTTGTCTAACCCATGAAGTGCCTTTGGGAGTCAAATGAATGAAAGGTATGGTCTTGTTGGTATGACCAGGACCAAGTCTTTTCCTCTGAGAGAAGTGGTTCTTCCCAGAGCTGTCCCCAGGCATCTGAGTCCAATAGCAGAGAACCCTGGCTTGGAAGTCAAGAGGTTTGAGATCCAGACCTGGGACTCAAGGGGACTTGGGCTCTATTAACAAGGCATATAACTTAAACTGTGTATCTTAACTTCACTGGGATCAGTTTCCCCAACTGTAACATGGGAGCATAAGTGCCTTCCCTAACAGCCTCTCAGAGTTGATATGAATATTCACCGAAAAGAAATATGTGAAATTACATCTTCTAGCCAGATGTGGTGGCGCATGCCTGTAGTTCCAGCTACTTGGAAGGCTGAGGTGGAAGGATCTCCTGAGACCAGCTGGTTGAGGCTGCGGTGGCCACGAGCATGCCACTGTGCTCCAACCTGGGCCACAGAGTGAGACTCTAACTCCAAAAAAAAAAAAAATTACATCTAATTTCAATTCTAGGCTATTAGCATCTTCTCTCGAGCCCACTTTAGCCGAGCATATTATTTGACTCCGTCAATATATGTTTTAAAATGTGATCAAAGGGAAGGTGAAAAAGTTTACCCTCCACCTCGAAGTTCCCTAAACTACCCTCCTCTCCTCTGTAAAGAGATTACCACACACACAGGTGGATGAGGAAGATCCTGTGCTCCATAAATACATGTAGCCACTATCCATGTATTTCAGATGTTTGTCCTTGGCAAGAGCTGCAGCTGTCTTTTAATGTGACTAAATGAAGTAGGGGAAAATCAGAAAAATGCAAATGAGATTCTTATTTTAGGCAAATCAATCTTAGCAGTGCTCATATCTGATCAAGCTTATCTTTAGGACGATCATTAGAATAATGGATGAACGTGAAAGTTTATTTTTACCCTGTCTTCTCTCACTCCTTAACTCCCTTCAAACCTCATCTTGACTCTGCCAAACACCGAAAGAGGAAGGGAGTTCCTTACAAGTCAGTTAGGGGACATTATTTGCAGCATTAGTGTTGAAGAGAACTCTGACATCCCCAGGGTCCAGCTCACCACAAGGCCACCTAGCACCACACTGCCCAACCTCTCATCACATGACATGAGCCACCTGCAGCCATCTTCAGACTCCAGGGGTTTTCTTAGGAAGCCCCAGAAACAGATGAGGAAGATATATGGGACTTTCTTTACAAGGAATTTCAATGAGGGACCTGCAGTGCAATGAGAAGATTAAAAACATACTTTTTGGGTCGTGTTTGTTTGTTTGTTTGTAAGTTTGTGAAGTACATGTGAGGAGTTGCTACATAAGCAAATTGCATGAAGGTGAGGTTTGGGCTTCTAGTGAGCCTTCTCCCTCCACCAGTAGTGGATATGGTACCTAGTAGGTGATTGCATGCCCCTTGTCTGCCGCCCCTCTCACCTTTAGCAGTGCCTAGTGTTTGTTATTCCTGCCTTTGTGCTAGTGTGCCCAATGTTTAAGGCCCATTTATGATTGGTATTCAGTGTTTTGTTTCTGTGATAGTTCACTGAGCACAGTGGCCTCCAGCTGCATCCATGTTGCTGCAAAGGCATGATTTTATTCTTCCTTATGGCTGTGTAGTATTCCATCATGTGTTCATACCACATTTTCTTTATCCATTCCCCTTTTGATGGGCAACTGGGTTGGTTCCATGTTTTTGCTATAGTAAGCAAGTATAGTATGTTTTGTGAATAGTACGAGCATAGATTGTTGAAATCAGGCAGTCTTGCTTAAATCCTAGCTCTCTCACTTCAATGAGCTTCAGTTTCTTCATCTGTAAAATGGGGATAATAATGACATCTACTTCATAGGATTGTTGTGAGATCTAAATGAAGGTTGTGTGTGCAAAGCACTTAGTGAAGTATCTGAGATGGGTTAAAAATGAGAGCTACTGAGCACTTAATATTACTCAGCACTGTCCCAAGTCTTTTATATGTATTAATTTAATACCAGCAACAATCATACAACATGGGTGTTATTAGCTCTTTCTTTTAAAAAAAAGAATAAAGGAGGAAAAGGAAGGCCTGAGAGGTTGAGTGACACAGCCAAGTGGCAGGGCCAAGTTTTGAACCCATGGCCCTGGAGATCATGCTCTCACTCCTACCTTACAGCTATTGCCAACTCACTCTTCGAAACTGGCAAAGATGGGGAAGGACTTCTTGGCCTGGCAAAGAAGCGGGACTTATAGTGAAACCCCTCTAGATTTCTGTGTAGTGAGAAACAGAGGGTGCCAGTACAGGAAAAAAGAGGCAAGGAGAAGGCGTAGAGGTCCAGAGCTTTCTCCAGGCATATAGCTTCTGGCCTAGAAGGGCCACCCCCCCCACCCTCCCCCGCCAAGGAAGAACCTCTGGTATTGCTGTCCAGAGCCTGAAGTCTGGCTAAGTCTCCCTTCCCTGCGTGTTGGGGAGGGGACTGGAGAAACATCCTGGAGCTCTACAGAGATGCAAGTCATAGCATATCCCCAAGCCCTCCTTATTTCAAGCATTAGATCACTTTGCTTGAAATGAGGAAACTGAAAGGTGGGAGTCAACTTAGGGGGCAATGGTATTTGAGTCTGAGTCTGAAAATGTCTGCCTCTGAACATAAAGAAAAGCCCAGATTCTTAGAAACAATGTAATGATTAAGACTAAGGACTCAGAAAATTAGGCCTGTTTCAAGTTCCAGCTCTAACACTTACTAGGTCTAGAAGTTGAGTAATCACTTAATCTGGACTTTCCATTTTCTTTTCTGTAAAATGGGGCTAATAATACCTACTTCATAGGAATTGGGAGATAAAATAAAAGAATATATATACAGAACCCAGAAAGGTTTTAGCTTAAAGTAAGTGGTTACTAAGTAGTAACTACTTATTATTATACGTGGTGGTTTTAAATTCCTAAAAGACAAGAAGATGTATATTCAATTAACCGTGTGTATGTGGAATTGGGAATGTGTACATACTTACACATAAATCTGCCTTTATACATGTTTTCCCAGACACGTCACTGAAAAACCAGCACATATTCAGATATTCCTTTGAGTCGAAAAGGGATGTAGTCCACCTCCCCTTTTGTCCTATGAGGTGTGCAAGACAGCAATTATTACCCCATTTTAGAGACCAGATCTCTAAGGGATTTAGCGGTATCTAAGTAGCTTGCTCAAAGGATTCAAGGCTAATCCAATATTCTTTCTACACTTTGCTTAGCCTTCCTCACAATTTGTGTTCGCTCCCACCCCCCATTCTCTTTCAAGCCAAAAGATTAAATTCTTTAAATTTGAAGATTAAGTTAAATACAGTCAGAAGAACGAAAGGAAAAAAGAAAGGAGAGGAATAAGATGGAGCTGGGTAAGATAAACAGATGTGTGGTTTCTTTGTTCACTGTGACCAAGTTCCCTCCACAAGGTCATGAACCTGCATTCACCCATCCCGACCGCACCTTCCCCTTGCCCAGCTTTGTCTCTGCCCATGCTTCCTTCCTTGTCCTCCCAAGAGCTACAGTAATTCTTCAAATGGTCCCCCCAACGCTGGGTGTCTGCGCTGGCTTCTGGGATCCTGGCATCCTGAAGTGCCTGCCCGAACTTCTGCCCCACCTGATGCTGGCTCCATGTGTGCCTGTGTATACTCAGGACTGTGAAGGGCCAGTGGTTCTAGGAGCACTAACTATGGCTAGTTCCTGCAGTACCTTTTCCCTCACACCCTGCAGAGCCATTGGCACACAGTACCATCCATTCATCTAGGCATCATTGGTGGTTTGGTTTTCCACCTGAGGAGTGTGCAGAAGCTGGACTCAGTCAATGACAGTGAAGATAGAGGTTCTAGAAAGGAAAGATTAGTGTGGGGATTGTATGCGATGGTACCTGCAAAGCATCCAGCACCTGGATAGTAGGACACCTTAAGTGGAGGGCTGTCCTCTCTGTCCCCAAGATCTTGGAGATCCCCACTTGCTAAAGCTGCATTTCAATTCATCACATACACTTGGGCTTCACTCCACTGCACATGGAAATTTGGTTTCAGTGACATAAAGGGGCTAATTACCACATAAGACATAATTACAAAACAGGAAATGGATTTATAGATACTGTCAAGCGGCTGCTTGGGCTGTTCTGGGCTCCCAAAGGGCTAGAGCTGCCTCCGGTCAACGAGGTGCTTGTCCTGGGAGTTCTCATTTTACCGGGAAATGTACTCCTGGAGAAGTCGGCCGTACTACAGATTTCTGGAAATCAAATCTAGTTTTCCCTCCGAATTTGTTCCACAACTAGTGATATGTTCCCATGGGATCTCTCAGCATAATAAAAATCATACTTAAGAATGTAGTTAGTCTCAAAGGAAACATTTAAAGACAAAGATGACAGTCTTATGATAGATTCTGAAATGAGCCAGAAGACAGATGCCGTGTAGAAACTACAGGGCACTAGTACCTTCTTTTCTTTGAGGTTAGGTGGATCCTGAGAAAGCTATATTCTCCAAGCATGGTATGGTGGCATGCACCTGTAGTCCCAGCTACTCAGGAGGCTGATAGATTAAGACCAGAAGATGGAGGCCAGCCTGGTCAGCAATGCTTTCTAAAAGGGGGCAAAAGAGAACTATATGCCTGCTAGTTTGCCTAATAAGTAGTCCCTAATGGTTTCGTTTTTCAGCTTAAAATTATATATCTTGGGCAACCTCTTTCAGGTTCCCCTCCTGCTGTGGGAGCTTTTCTGTCTTCTTAATAAATCCTACTTTCTCAAAAAATAATTATATATCTTAACTCATACACATAAAGGGAAGTATAAACAGATGATAAACATAAATATAAAGATCTCTCCTCATTGATAACCAAAGATAGACAAACTAATAGTACAAATATTCAGGGAGCACACCCTATGCCAAGCACTGAACTTTGTCTGTATTACTTGTTCGTCTTCACAGTAGTCCCATGAGGAAGGTAAAGTCATAATCCCCAATTCATAGCTAAGGAACTGAGCCTCAGAAAGGTCAACCAAGGCACCCAAGTTCACATAGGTAAATGCCAGAGCAGGTGTTTACATTCAGCTTATCTGAACCCAGAGCCTAGCTTCTGAAGAACAGTGAGAAAATTTCCTGAATTAACAATTGTATATTATCAAGAGTCTTAGGTATATCACTCCCTGAGATCCAGTATTCAACTCCTGACCACCTATCTTTAAGAAATAGTCTAAAATATAGAAAAAGTTTAATGACTAAAGATCTTCTGTGCAGAATTACTTATTTATAATGGGGGCGGGATTGGAAACTAAATGATTAACAATGGAGGAATGGTTAAATAAATTGTGGTACACCCATAAAATGTAGTATTATTCAACTATGAAAACTAATGTCTATAAAGAGTTTATCACAACATGGGTGAAGGTTTTTGTTATGTGAAATTTAAAAAAATAACCGGATTCAAGTATATACATATATGCATTACAAATTCTACAAAAAAGAAATATGCGAAAAGAGACAAGTAGAAGAAAACATACCAAAATGTAAGTTCATTCTTTTTAAAACATAATTATGACTGTAAGAAACAATTTTCTGTCTCTTGTGACAGTTTTTCATTGTTTGCACTCTTAACATTCTTCCCAAGGCCTTGCCCACGGTTGGAACGCCTTTATGGTGAGGTCTTGGTTAACTTCCCTCACAGATGTCTACTTAAGCAAACCACTCTCATCATCATTCATTATTCACACAGCTATAACTTTTCACACAATGGACTTCACTTAAGCTGAAGACATCTATGCCAAAGTTGCCTCCTTTGTCCTGGCTGATGACATCAGGTACAGAGTAAGGGAACTTTTTAAGACCAAGAAAAAGAATGCCTGAGAGGAGGCAGGACTATGGGTACCCATGAGTCTCCTCCCTACCCGAATGGCCATTGGTTCATTCATCCAGGCACACAACAAACTTCTGCTGCACACCTACCACATGTCAGGTACGAGTTAGGGTTCTGAGAATAGAGAAATTAAAAACTTGTCAAAGGATTGTCATGCTGGCTTTAGGAGTATTTCTGCTGATCACCTAAGAAAATACAAAGACGCCAAGGCCAAAGCAAGCAGCAGAGGCTCTGTAGCAAGTCATTGGCTGGTGAAAGATCTAGAAACCAAGTCATTCAGCTCTTTGCATTGACTCCTTTCTGGGCAGAAGGGGATACGAATTTTTCTTACTGATCTAGGATGGAAACCTCTTTATAATAACAATAGGAATGATCATCAGTTTAGTTGGTAGTTTCTGGTGCCTGTGGTGGAATAATTAGCATGAATGACTTGTCTTCCATGGGCCAAACTTGTGCCTAGGTAAACACAGACTGGTCTTCCTAACACAGAGGGTCCACCAGGGTGGTTGATAGGCTTGATCTGGCTAGAAGCACCATGCTGCTCCCAGACTTCCAGCCCAGGAGGACATACCACACCCCACCTTCACAAGGATTTCCATGCTAGGGTAGAGTAACCATCAGACAGACCTGTGCTCTATCTCTTACTTCATCAACTTACTAGCTGTGTGATCTTGGGCAAGTTAGTAGTCTTCTCTGAGACATAAAGTCCTCAAGAGAGAAGTCGTTGTGAGGAGGAAATGGATGATAAAAGAAAAGCCTGAAGCCACCGCAGCATTTGAGGAAAACTCAGCCGGCCCTTGCAGCATTTTCCTTTGCACCCCTCAAGCCAGGTCAGAAGCCTACAGTCCACTGTCTCCAAAGACCTCTCTCAGACAAGAGCATGGCCGAAGGCCACTGAGGCAGTCCGCTCACCTGAACCGCCCGTGAGAGATAGTCCGCCATTGCAGCCTCCCATACTCACTGCTTTCTGAAGTAACAAATCCTACCTTCTAAGACACTTGCATTAGTGGAGAGAGATCTTTGGTCCTGGCAAGGCTGCTAGAACTCCAGAGTCAGACTGTCGGGGGCCCTGGGCCTCAGCAGCGGGAGTCTAGAAGGAGACAGAAGCAAGAGCTCAATTACTCCTATGATGCAGCCTTGGCCCGCAATAGAAATTCCCCAAGAAAACTACTAGTGTGTCACTGAGAGGCTGCAGGGTGGGAGAAAAGGGCCAGTGAGAAAGGAGTAGAGAGACAGGAGGAAAAACAGGAGGCAAGTCTCTGGAAGGAGAGTCAGGGAGGAGATACATGTGGGCTTTGGAGCCAGAGGGAAAGGGGTTTTGCTTGATCAAGCTTGGACAAGTGTTTTAAATCTGTGAGTTGGTTTGGCTGCCAAAACAGAAAGAGTAACAATTTCTGTGGTATAAAAGTTATGCTCTGGGCCTAGAGATTTAGGGGGACATTCCTAGGGCAGGCCAGGTGGCTCACCAGACGGACACTTCTCCTTAACAATTCACCACAGCTCAGAATCTGACCATGGCCTGGGAAGTTCCCAGACTTGTTTTATGGGCACATGGAGAGTCCATTTTTCAGGAGTCACAGTGTCCAAGAGCACATGAACTAGAGCATAAAACCTAGAAGGCCAGGGAGCAGACTGATTGTCACAGTGGCTCACAGAGTGTATTCCCACTCTGAGGCTTGGCTTCCCGGGAACCTAGGAGCTTATAGAAGAGTCTTGTTTGTTAAGCTTAGAATATGATCCTGTGACTTGCTTAGTTGATTTCAGTTATGGCCTCCTGTATAAGGTGGTTTGTGGACCTCTCACCATTCTTCAACCAACTTGCTATAGAGAGGCAGCCTTCCATTTGAACCTCACTCCATTCTCTTCAGTGTTTGGGCACTGCCAAGTTCTTTAGGTTTCCTTTCCCATTATATCAGACCAACCTCTTCTTTTCCCTGTCTTTTCCGAGAGAATAGAAAGCAATTGCTCGGTTTCCACTTTTCAATTACAATCCGTCTAAGGATGCCTCTCTGGTCACCTTGAATGGCATTGAAGGTAAGGGGCAGAGGGTCTCAAACCCCTCAGTCACATCTTCACAGACACTGTGAAGTGGCTATTCTCATCCATTGTGTAAGGATCTAAAGAGTTTGGCTCTCAAAATGAAACTTTATTTTTCTTATCTCCATGGCCTGGGCAGAAGAGCCCTCATTATTATGGATGGACAACATTTTCTTCACAGGGTGAAGGTGAGAATTAAATGGGATAGTAGTGTCTGTGTCTGTCTGTGTGTGTGCATGAGTTTTTAGGACAGTATCTCACACATCACTCAATAAATCACCATCCCACATCTCCCACTCTTTTCCTGAGCAAAGTATGAAGTAAGTAGAGCAAAAGAAAGGGCCTAGGGATCTTGGACCTTGCCAGAAATAAAGCAGAGCTATAGAATAAGAAGGAAGAAGAAAGCGAGGAGCAGTTAACGAAAGAGGGGGACTATGAAGCTCAAAATCCCTCTGCTCAAGACAAAAGATCCTTATTGGGTCTGTCCTACTGGGCTAGGCAGTATATTACAACACCTGTCCTTCAGGCACATAATGAGGTCTAGACACCTTAAAAACACAATTGTGTTATCTAAGTGTCAAGGTCTCAGTCAGTCTGTGGATACAAAATGGGGTCCCATTAACTTTTACTGCCCACATGACAATGGCTTGAGCTCACCTGATCTCAAACTCCCTTACAAAAAGCATTCCTCAGTTATTTGGAGCAGTCCCCAAGGGGATGTCTAATATGCTCATAAAACAATCTACCTACTTACAATCACCACACATCATGTTCTTCCTCTTCCATTCCAGGTGCCCCATCTCATGTCATAGCCCTGGCAGCATCTAAGGGAGATCCTTAGATATTCCTTCTGAAATTACCAGTGGTCTTCTGAGGGTACTAGCTCCTGTACTCTCAATATCATCACTGTCCAGCATGCAGAGTCCCAGTTCTGTGCCCTATTTCATCTCCTGGGCTCCTAAACAGCCCTGCTTGAGCTCAGAGTTCATAAAGTCTCTCACCAAGAAGACTTCAGACCTGCCATTCTTCCGCTCTGTGCCGCAGCCCCTGCAAGCAACTGCCCACTCCTAACCCAGCGGGGGGAGAACCAGCAGGGAATTAGCCAGTCAGCTAAGAGATGGCCTTGCTCAACTATATCTACCAGCCAGGGCAGTAACATGGCTATGCGCCTGGCATTGAGGACAGGCAGCCCTGTTTGTTAGTGTCAGCAGCTCCCCTTTTTGTTAGCTATTGTCTTGGGTGTGCCATATATTACACTCTGAGCTGATTTCCTCCTATGTAAAACAGAGACAATAATTGTACCTGCTTCAGAGGGCAATTGTCACAGTTGATTGGCGTGAACCATATAACACACCATTTCCCAAACTTGTCCTATCCTGGGAACAAGTGGAGGCTTCAGTTAAACCTATGGGTTCCACGGCTTTACCCAATGCCTAGCAAAGCAGATCTCTACGGAGATCTCAGAATCTATATATTTAATGAGGATCCAAAGTGGTCTTATGACCTCATGGTAAGTGCTCAATAACTGGTAGAGTTATAATTTACATGATCAGTTTAGCAATAACATTACCATTTTCAAGAACAATGACGAGTATAATGTTTTACAACTGGATAATTAAAGGGTCATTTTGAAACTTTTCTTAAGACAGCAGTCTTCCCCAAAGGCAAATTAAGATCTCTAAATCTAGATTCAGAAAATGATCTGTAAATTTAAAATAAGCACTTTCCTTCCTCTTCCGGTCCCAGGTGCTTCAGGATCCACGGCTTACAGTGCAGACATGGCCAAGTCCAAGAACCATACCACACACAACCAGTCCCGAAAATGGTACAGAAATGGCATCAAGAAACCCCGATCACAAAGATACGAGTCTCTTAAGGGGGTGGACCCCAAGTTCCTGAGGAACATGCACTTTGCCAAGAAGCACAACAAGAAAGGCCTGAAGAAGATGCAAGCCAACAACGCCAGTGCCATGAGTGCACGTGCTGAGGCTATCAAGCCCTTGTAAAGCCCAAGGAGGTTAAGCCCAAGATCCCAAAGGGTCCTAGCCGCAAGCTTACTCGACTTGCTTACATTGCCAACCCTAAGCTTGGGAAGCATATTAGTGCCCGTATTGCCAAGGGCTACAGGCTCTGCCGGCCAAAGGCCAAGGATCAAACTAAGGCCCCGGCCGCAGCTTCACCTGCAACTCCAGCTTCAGTTCCAGCAACTGCTCAGGTTCCCAAAGTTGCCCAGACCCCCACAAAAACTCCAGAGTAGAGGCCTCTGTCTGTCAATGTGTGGACAGAAGGACTGATTTGACCCCCAGGATGCTGTCTGTGTGGGGCTGGTGTCCTCCTGTGCTATTTGTACAAATAAACCTGAGACAGGAAAAAAATAAATAAATAAATAAATAAAATAAGCACTTTCCTACTTCTACCTACTAATGTTTCAAAAACTTTAGGGACTGATTATATACAGATAACTCGTCATATAATACACTCGGGAGGACCTTGTATACAATAGTCATCTTCAGAATTATGTTAGATTCATATATGCAATGTCGACACAAGTACAATTTTCAAAATATATCAGACTCAGAAACATAACCTCTGCAAACTTTGGGAAGTGGTCATACATTACTCAGTTTTTTCATCCTTTTAAATCTTTCTACCCAACTGTGATCAATCAAGTCTATCCTTTATAATCACAGATTTTCTGTGATCTTTTCTATAAAAGCTTTCATATCATTTCTGAAGCATCACTTCTCTTCTAATATTATCTGGTTTTCCAACTCATTAGACTGGTACTTTCTCCTCAGTGTGAAATTGCTGACATCAATGAGGTGTGAATTCACCCTCCTGGATTTTACTCCTATATAAATTCTCTGGAGAACCGTGAGTCATGACTTCTGGATGAGGACTTTTGCCCGTTTTTGTTCATTGACTTCTTGGAATAATCTCTCTGTAAGCGTTTCTTTATGTCAAATGAGAGTTGAGCCACATCTGAAGGTTTACCCTACATTCAATAGACTACAGGACTTTTTCATAGAATCCTCTGATGTTCTGATTCCCTTTTGAGGTGGTCTCTGGGATCTCTATTGGACTTGAATTCATGCATTTATTTTTTAGAGGAGTTCACCAAGTTGCCCTGCACAGCTCTGCTTTGGAGGATCCTGCTGGCCCCTTCCACCTACCCAAATTGTAGTGGAAACAACCTAGGCAAAATCTCCAACTTGGGCCCCTTTCGGGAGTAATAGCAATATCAACTATTCTCCTGCATTCTGCTAAAAACTTTACCTATATTATATCATGTAATCTTCAAAATAACCATTCAAGGTGGGTATTATTATAATACTCATTTTAAATGTTTGATCCAGAGAAGTTAAGAAATTTGTTCAAGGTCACACAGCTAGTAAGTAGCACAGCCTGGTCATTTGGACTCTAACAACAGCTTCCAATCGCTATACAGATGCCCCAATTCCCTTTCCCTTTTCGTCCTCTCTTTTGTGACCTGCTGGGAGCTCCAATCTTGCCAAGGAGAAGTCCACAGTCTTTAACACTTTCCGCCCAAGCTTGGCACTGAGACCTTGCCCAGCCCAGCTGGACTTGCATGACAGAAAGGCTTTATTCTCCAGTCCTGTGCTCCTCTACAGCCATTTTCTAAGGAATGAGGTCATTACAGAATTACTTTCTGTTGCTTTGGCCACTCTCCTCCAACTCCAGTGCCCTCAACACACTCCAGTCTCTTATTTCTAATTATCACCAGGCTGAGTGGGCCCTTGGAGAGGCATCCAGGCAGGAAAGGACTAAATTAAAAGCTCAGGCAGCAAATATGCTGTATTATCTCTCTGTATAACAAATTACCCAAAGTTTAACGATCTAAGACAAAAAAAGTTATTACCTCTCAGTTTCTATGGGTCAGAAATGTGGATGTGTCTTAGCTGGATGACTGTGGCTTGAGCTCTCACATGAGGTTGCAGTCAAGCTGTTGGCCAGGAATGTGGTTTCATATGAAGACTCAACTAGAGCTAAAGGATTCGATTCTAAGCTTGCTCACATGGTTGTCAGCAGGCTTTAGTTCCTTGTGAGTTATTTGACTGAGGACCTTAGTTTCTCACCACAACACATGAACCTCTCCATAGGGCTACTCACAACATGGCAGCTTGCTTCCCCAGCACATATGATGAGAGAGAAAAAGAGAATAAGAGCACATACAAGGTGTGAGCCACAGTCTTTTTATAACCTAATATCAGAAGTGCCATCCTACCATTCTACTGTTTTCTATTTGCTAGAAATGAGTCATTACTCATTTATGGGAAAGGGATTGCACAAGGGCATGAACACCAGGAGATGGGGATCACTGAGGGAACAGGGTGGATGGTCAGAACCTGATGAACACCCCTGCAGGAAAAGCCATTTAAAGCCGCCCAGCACTTGCACCCCAAGATGTTAAAAGTGAGAGGTCATCATGAGCTCAATAACTGAACTAAATCCTGTGGGGAATAAAGAATGAGGTCTTGGTTTCTAGTCATGGCTCTGCCACTGCTTGATTTGCAAATCTAGACTGGTCACTTAGCTTCTCTGATCCTTGGTTTCCCTCCAAAGAATGAACCTCTAGACTATAGGCTTCATGGGAACAAAGATCCGTCTGACTTAACTCACCTTTCAGTATATTAAAGACTTAGTAGAGCACTTGGCTCAGAGTCAGAGTCTAATGACTATTTGCTAAATTTATTTATTTATTTAAACACTGTGTTGAATGAGAGGATTAAACAAGATAGCTGAGTGTGGTAAGTCATCAGGTCAGAGATTTCATGCCACAGAATCTTACCTACGTGGAGGTCTGATTATGAAAAAGAAATGGAATAAACCATGCTAAAGGGCAGAAAACTGCCATTGACCCTCTCTCTGTGTCTTAAGTTAAAGGTCTCCTCTTTCTTCCTCAAGATGAAATGGTCCTGGGTTACCTGGTTACTTGTTGTTTACATGGTGGCTTTTCTGATCTCTTTTGTTTCAGGCTATGTCTATTACAACTTAATTCTTTTTAATCTAAAGTGTTTTATGACCCCCAATAGAGTTTAAGTTATCCTGTCTCATAAATAGAATGTAGGTAACTCAAGGATCTTCAAAACACAGTGGTAGATTTAGGGATGGTAGAAACCTCTGGAACTGAGGGCAAGATTAGTGGTACTGTCTACTGTGAGGAATCCAAGAGAAGATAGATCCAGAAAGGTGACGATGAGATGTCTTTTCTCCTACTCTTTACCTTGGGATAAAGGTTTTTGCAGGACAGAGGAGACTAAATAAATAAGAGGTGGAAAACAGTGGCAAACACTTACCTATATCTTTGTAAAGTTTCTTCGTCAAGAAACTTGAACCGTTGCATCGTTTCATCACTTACTTCCATGTAGTCTCTTGACTTTATGAGCAAAATCCATTTCCCAAGTCTATGTAAGCTGAATTCATTCCTCTACATGACCGAAAAGGCCATGACTAAAAAGAAAAGGGTCCTTGTACAAGTAAATGAGATAAAGAGGAGAATGTTCAAGGCAGATGTACATGAATGCATGATATATAGACCACTTCCACAAGATCACCTAAGATACTTAGGTGAAAATTCAGGCAAGTTGCGGTGGCTTAAGTCTGTAATCGCAGCACTTTGGGAGGCTGAGGTGAGAGAATTGTCTGAGCCCACAGGTTTGAGAACAGCCTGGGCAACTTGGCAAGACCTCATCTCTAAATAAATCGAAAAATTAGCCAGTTGTGGTAGCACGCGCCTGTAGTTTTGGCAACTTGGAAGGCTGAGAGGGGAGGATCACCTGAGCCCAGCAGGTCAATGCTGGGGTGGCCATGAGCGTGCCACTGCACTCCAGCCTGGGCAATGGAGTGAGACTCCAACTCAAAAAAAAAAGAAAGAAAGAAAATTCAGATGGGTGCTCTTCACTCCAGCTTCAGTGAATCACACTCTCGGGAAGAGGGAAGATATGAGTAGAAATGTTGTCCAGTGCCCTTTATTGGGTAAGTGGGGAAAGAGTCAGGAAAGACCTGTGCATGGTAAGGTTTTAGCCACGGAGGATGGTATCCAAGCAGACAGATTGGAGATGCAGGCCTTCCCTTGAAACCACTAAAAGTCAAAGTAGAGATGCTAAAGTTCATCTTCAAATCCCAAAGAGCAGAACTGAAAGCAAGAGGCAATATCAATGGATCAAAGACTTGACTCTTTCATCAGTCAAGGGCAGGAGATGGTGAAAGGCTCGAACAAGTACTGATAACAGAAAGGGAGTTCTCATTTGCCATGATGGGCTGGTCCATGGGTGGGTCTGCCTAGCCTAAAGGCTTTTCTTCAATTGTTGCACACCCAAGAGGAATGTAGTCCTGGCCCACCATTTCCCCTGCTGTCACCTTCTGTGACTCTAACTCAGATTTGCTGAGATTGACAGAGCTGCCAGGGGAGCCAGCCCGGCTGTCTTGTGTGCATGGTTAAAAATAATCTTTAGAGTTTGCTAAGCTGGCTTCTGAATATCTGTGGCTCTAATTAATGAGTGATCTTCATGCTGTTATATGAATTTGAAAACGACTGCTTCCAGAATGCACTGTTGACCTGGCTGCTGTCTACCAAGCCGCCCCATATTGTCCTCATCACCCGCTTGCCCCACCCACCCAATCTGTCATCTCCAGGTGCCACAACCTGTGCTTGATCCACTGGATTCTGAGTCTCAGCCTAGTTACCGAAAGATGTGCTGAAAAACAGCTTGCACAAAGAAAATGGCAAGAGGGCTTCATCACGGCTTATTTTATTTATTTCTTTTTCTTGGGGATTTCTCTGCTTCAGCCGCCTCAGGGGGCAGGTACAGCAAAACGACCAAAATGAAAACACTGAGGCACATTAAAATGCTCTACCTGCAACAACCAAATCCTGAACCTTTGAGAATAAGCTGACAGCAAGTACTGCTGTCCCTCTGTTAGCAACAAAGAATGTAGGCTCAGATTGATGGTTTTGGGCTTAAGCCCAGAAGTGTAATGAAAATGATGATGGTGATGACGATAATGATTGTAATAATAACTAACCTTTATTAAATGTTTTCTATGTGCCAGAAGCTGTACTATGTATGCATTGTGTATATCTATGTCTGTATCTCTCTACACAATATCTATATGTTATAATCTTATTTAATTTTTACTGCAGTTCTGTGAGGTAGATCATATTATCACCTCCATTTTACAGAGGAGGAAATTGAGGCACAGAGAGTTTCAATAACTTGATAAGTAAGTTGTGGAACTGGGACATGACTGGTTTATCCTTCATCATTACTCAAATCCTCTGTAGAAATATGAGGGAATATGTTGGGGAAAAACAACATCCAGATTCCTACTGTTTGAATTCCTTTCTGAGTTCACATACTAGTTCTGATATTTCCTAATGGTGGGACCCGGAGAACATTATTCAGTCATGGTTTTCTCAACTATAAGGTAGGGAGTCACATACCTCCCTCATTATTTCAATTAGGTCCTTTTGAATGTGAATTACAGACTCAGACAAGTGATTCCAGAAAAAGGGAAATTTGTTGAAAAGATATATGTTGTATTTGTAGGAACTACAGTATTTGGTTGCAAGTAACAGAAACCCAACTCAAAGCAGCTTAATCCAAAAAAAAGAGATTTATTGGTTCCCTTAACTGGAAAGGATGGGGTGTGGT
>NW_007258847.1:0-2694 GCF_000164805.1 Carlito syrichta
CATTGCAATAAATTTTATTCCGTTCCTCTCCATTACTCTCCCATCAATTCTATTGCATTCCATTCCTCTCAATTCCATTTCTCTCCATTCCATTCCTATACATTTCTCTCCATCCCATTCAATTTCATTCCATTCCACTCCATTGTTTCCTCTTCATTCTATTCATCAGCATTCCATTCCTTTCCTCTGCATTCCATTCCATTAATTTCCATTCCATTCCATTCCTTTCCTTTCCATCTCTCTGACTTCTAATCAATTTCTTTACACTCATTTACATTCCTTTACTTCCATTTTTCTCCATTCCATTGATTCCATTCCAAACCTCTTTATTTCCCTCTATTTTATTCCTCTGAATTCCATTTCACTACATTTCATTCCTTTCCCTTTAATTCCTCTCCATGCCATTCCTCTCCATTCCATTCCATTCCATTACACTTTATTCCATTGTATTCCTTCCCACTTCATTCCTCTCCATTCCATTGAATTCCATTCCATTCCTATACATTAAATTCCTGTATATTCCATTCCCCCCTTTCCTTTCATCTTTATTTCATTGCACTCCCTTCCTTTTCCATTCGTCTCCATTGCTCTCCAACCAATTCCCTTCTATTCCATTCTTTACCGTTCTATTTCACTCCATTCCATTCCTCTCCATTCCATTAATCTTCATTCGATTGCATTCCATTCCATTCCATTCCTAAGCATTCCATTCTCTTCTATTCCTTTCCACTCCTTTCTTTTCCATTCAATTTCAATTCTATCCATTCCAGTATTCTCCATTCTATTCCTCTTCTTTCTATTTCTTTCCATTGCATTCCATTCCTCTCCATTCCTTTCCATTCCATTCGGTTTTATTCCATTTCTATCCATTCCATTCCTCTCCATTTTAATAGATTCCACTCTACTCCATTCCTTTCCATTCCTTTCAATTCATTGCTGTCGATCCATTTCCATTCCATTCGATTCCTTTCCTTTCCATTCCATTCCTACCCTTTCCATTTCTCTATTCCATTTCTCTCCATTCTATTCCTCTCCAATCCGTTCAATTCCATTCCATTCCTTTCCTTTCCATTACTCTTCATTTCACTCCATTCCTCTCCTCTCCGTTCCTTTTCAGTATATTTATTCCATTCTGTTCCACTCCATTTCACTTTACTCATATCCATTTAATTCCTCTCCGTTCCATTTTATTTCACACAGTCCCAATCTGTTCCTCTCTATTCAATTCCATATCATTCCATTCAATTCCAATCCATTCCCCTCAATTCCATTCCTCTTCATTCCATTCCTCAACATTCCATTTCATTTCTGTATTCCATTGCAATTTTTCCATCCATACCATTCCTCTGCATTCCATTGTATTCTATTCCATTCCACTCCATTTCATTCCAGTCCAATCCATTCCTCTCCATTCCATTCCTCTTCATTTCAATCCATTCCATTCCTTTCCTTTCCTTTCCTCTCATTCCACTCTTCTCAATTCCATTTATTCCATTTCATTCCTCTCCATCATATGCGTCTATATTCCATTCCATCCCTTTCCATTCCTTTCCATTCCTTTCATTCAATTCCTCAAATTTCCCTTCAATTCCTCTACCTACAATTCTTTCCATTCCATTCCAATCCATTCCATTTCTCTAGATTCCATTCCTCTCTATTCCATTCCTCTCCATTCCATTCCTTTACATTCCATTAATCTCCATTCTATTACATTCCCATCCATTCCATTCTACTCCATTCCATTTCACCCTATTCATTTCCTCTCCATTCCATTAACCTTCATTCAACTCTATTCCATTCTCTTCTATTCCTTTCCAATCCTTTTTTGCCATTCAATTCCAATACTTTCCATTTCATTCCTCTCCATTCTATTCTTCTTCTTTCCATTTCATTTCATTCCTTTCCATTCCATTCCATTCCTTTCCATTCCTTTCGGTTCCATTCCATTCCTATCCATTCCATTCCTCTCCATTTCAACGCATTCCACTCTATTCCATTCCATTACTTTTCCTTCTTTCCTCTAAATACGATTGCACTCCATTCGATTCCATTCCCATCTCTCCTTTCCATTTCTCTCTATTCCATTTCACTCCATTCCATTTTCTTCGATTCTATTCCTCTTCTATCCATTCCATTCCATTCCATTCTTTTCCTTTCCATTCCTCTTCATTGCACTCCATTCCATTCCTCTCCAATCCATTCCACTATATTTTATTCCATTCTGTTCCATTCCATTCCACTTAATTCATCACCAATTACTTCTTCTCCATTCCATTTTATTCCACACCACCCAATCCGTTCCTCTCCATTCGATTTCATACCATTCCATTCAATTCCAATCCAGTCCACTTCGTTCCATTCCTTTTCATTCCATTCCATTCCTGTATTCCATTGTATTCTTTCCAATCCATCCCATTCCTCTCCATTCCATTCTATTCTATTCCATTCCATGCCGTTCCACTCATCTTCATTCCAGTCCAATCCATTCCTCTCCATTCCATTCCTCTTCATTCCATTACATTCCACTCTTTTCCATTCCTCTTCATTCCATTCATTCCATTCCATTCCATTTTCTCAATTCAGTTTTTTCCATTCTTTCCTCTCCATCACATTTCTCTAAATTCCATTCCATCTCTTTCCATTCCATTCGATTCTTACCATTCGAATCGTCTAATTTCCCTTCAATTCCTCCCC
>NW_007258847.1:3177-5525 GCF_000164805.1 Carlito syrichta
ATTCCTCTCCATTCCATTACATTCCATTGATCTCCATTGCTTTCCCTTTCATTCCACTGTACTTCATTCCCTTCCACTCATTACATTCCATTTCTCTCCATTGCATTCCACTCTTTTGCATTCTATTTCCTTCCTGTTCTGTCCATTACATTCTTTTCCATTCCATTCCTCTAAATTCCTTTCATTCTTTTTCAATTTTATCCATTCCTTTCTACTGGATTCTAACTACATTTGATTCCATTCCACTCCATTCCTTTCCTCTCCATTCCTTTCCTATGCATTCTATTCCATTCCAATCCATACCTTTCCATTCCTCTGCATTCCATTCCATTGTATGCCTTTCCACTCCATTCCTCTCAATCTCATTCATCTTCATTTCATTGTATTCCACTATGTTACATTCCAGTACCTTCTTCTTTCCACTCCATTCATTTCCGTTAAATTCTCTCCATACCATTCCATTCCATTCCTCTCCATTCAAATCCATTCCACTCCACTGAATTTATCTCCATTCCATTCCTCTCGATTCCATATCACTATGTTTCATTGATTTCCAATTCTTTTAATTCACCTCCATTTCATTCCTCTCCATTCCGTTTTATTCCACTCCATTCCAATCCATTCCACTCCATTCGCTTCTATTCCATTCCGTTAAATTCTAATCCATTCCATTCCTCTCTATTCCAGTCCTCCGCATTCCATTTCATTCCTGTATTCCATTGCAATCTTTCCATTCTATTCCATTACTTTCCTTTCCATTCCTCTACTTTCTATTCCATTTCATTACACTCTATTCCATTCCTCTCCATTCCTTTCATCACCATTTTGATGCATTCCACTACACTACATTCCAGTAGAATCCTCAGCATTACATTTCATTTCTCTCAATAACATTCCATTCCAATCTCATCCATTCCTCTCCATTCCTTCTCATTCTTCTCCATTCCAGTCCTCTTCATTCCATTGCACTCCATTCAATTCCATTCCTCTCCATTACTCTCTCATCAATTCCACTGAATTTCATTCGTCTCCATTCCATTTCACTCCATTCCATTACTTATCCATTCTATTTATCTCCATTCCATTCCTTTCTATTCCATTCCACTCCATTCCGTTCCTCTGTATTCCATTCCTCATCATTTCATTGCTTTCCTCTGCATTCCATCCCATTCTTTTCCATTCCATTCCATTCCTTTCCTTTCCATTTTTCTTGCTTCCATTCTATTTCTTTACACTCTATTACGTTCCTTTTCTTCCATTCCTATCCATTCCATTGTTTCCATTCCATTCCTCTTCATTTCTCTCCATTACATTCCTATGCATTCCATTTCAGTACATTCCATTCAATTCCATTCCTTTCAATTTAAGTCGTCTCCATTCCATTCCTCTCTATTCCATTAGATTCCACTTTATTGCATTCCATTCTTCTCCATTCCATTCCATTTTATTCCATTCCATTTTACTCTAATACATGTCTCTCCATTCCATACCTCTGCATTCCAATCCAGTCCATTCCTATTCTTTTCATTTCAATGCATTCTATTCCTTTCTACTCCAGTCCTCTCTAACCAATCCTCTCCATTCTATTCCTCTCCATTCCATTTCTCTCCATGCTATTCGTTTCCATTCCATTCCTTTCCTTGCCATTTCAATCCATGCCATTCCTCTCCATTCCTTTCCAATCCATTCCTCTGCATTCCACTACGTTCCATTGCATTCCATTCCATTCCACTATTCCTTTCCATTCCTATTCATTATATTCCATTTCTTTCCATTCCATTCCACGCTTCAGTATTCCATTCTCTTCCTTTTCTCTCCATTTCATGTTTTCATTCCCTTCCTCTATATTCCGTTCTATCTTTTAAAATTCCTATTCCTTACCTTTGGATTCTTCTACATTCTATTCCATTCCACTACATTCCATTCCTATCCATTCCTTTCAATTCCACTCCCTTCCATTCTATTTCTTTCCTCTCCATCCCATCCCATTGTATTCTTTCCTACTCCATTCCTCTCCATTCCATTCCATTCCATTTCATTCCTAACCACTCAATTCCTCTCTATTCCATTCCTCTCTATTCCATTCTCATTTATTCCATTGAACTCCATTCCATTCCATTCGTCTAGATTGCTCACCAGGCAGTTTCCTTCCATTCCCTTCTCACCATTCTATTTCATACTATTCCATTCCTCTCCATTCCATTAATCTTCATTCGACGGCATTCCATTCCATTTCATTCCTCAACATTCCATTCCCTTCTATTCCTTTCCACTCTTTCTTCTCCATTCAATTTCAATCCTTTCCATTCCTTTCCTCTCCATTCTATTCCTCTTCTTTCCATTCTTGT
>NW_007258847.1:5545-5967 GCF_000164805.1 Carlito syrichta
CTTGTCCATTGTATTCCATTCCTCTCTACTCCTTTCCATTCCATTCGGTTTCATTCCATTCCTATCCATTCCATTTCTCTCCATTTCAATACATTCCACTCTATTCCATTCCTTTCCATTCATTTCTCTCGATACCATTCCATTCCATTCGATTCCATTCCTGTCCATTCCATTCCATTTCTCCTCTTTCCATTTCTCTCTATTCCTTTTCTCTCCATTTCATTTCCCTCCATTCCATTTTTGTCCAATCCATTAAATTTCAATCCATTTCTGTCCTTTCCATTACTCTTCATTTCACTCCATTCCACTCCTCTCCATTCCATTTCACTATTTTATTCCTTTCTGTTCCACTCCATTCCACTTAATTCATCCCCCTTCCATTACTCTCCATTTCGTTTTATTCCACAACATCACAATCTGGT
>NW_007258847.1:6192-10663 GCF_000164805.1 Carlito syrichta
AGATTCCATTCCTCTCTATTCCATTCCTCTCCATTCCATTCCTTTACATTCCATTAATCTTCATTCCATTACATGCCTTTCCATTCCTCTCCATTCCATTAATCTTCATTCAATTCCATTCCATTCATCTGCATTACATTCTCTTTTATTCCTTTCCTATCCTTTCTTCGCCATTCAAGTCTAATCCTGTCAATTCCATTCCTCTCTATTCTATTCCTCTTCTATCCATTCCATTTCATTCCTTTCCATTTCATTCCATTCCTCTCCATTCCTTTCCAATCCATTCTGTTCCATTCCATTCCTATCCATTCCATTCCTCTCCTTTTCAATGCATTCCACTCTATTCCATTCCATTCCTTTCCATTCATTCCTCTCAATACCATTCCATTCCATTCGATTCCATTCCATTCCTTCCTTTCCATTTCTCTCCATTCCATTTCTCTCCACTCCATTTCTTTCCATTCTATTCCTTTCCCATCCATTCCATTCCAATCCTTTCCTTTCCATTACTCTTCATTTCACTCCGTTCCATTTCTCTCCATTACATTTCACTATATTTTATTGCAGTCCGTTCCATTCCATTCCATTTAACTCATTTCCATTTCATTCTTGTTCATCCATTTTATTCCACACCATCTCAATCCGTTCCCCTCCATTCGATTCCATACCATTCCATTCAATTCCAATCCATTTCGCTCCATTCCATACCTCTCCATTCCATTCCTCACGATTCCATTCCATTCCATTCCTGTATTGCATTGCATTAATTCCATTCCATCCTATTCCTATCCTTTCTATTCTATTCTATTCCATTCCATTCCATGCCACTCCATTTCATTCAGTCCAATCCATTCCTCTCCATTCCATTCCTCTTCATTCCATTCCATTCCTCTTCATTTCACTCCATTCCATTCCTCTCCATTCCATTTCACTATGTTTTATTCCATTCCATTCCATTTAATTCACCTCCATTTCATTCCCCTCCATTCCTTTCCCCCCTCCATTCCAGTTCATTCTTCTCCATTCGATTCTATTCCATCTGTTGAATTCTAATCCACTGCACTCCATTCCATTCCTCACTATTCAATTTCTGCACATTCCATTCCATTCCTGTATTCCATTGCATTCTTTCCATTCCATTCCATTCCTTTCCTTTCCATTCCTCTACCTTCTATTCCATTTCATTACACTCAATTCCGTTTCTCTCTATTCTTTCCTCTCCGTTTCTATGCATTCCACTATACTACATTCCATTATATTCTTCAGCTTTACATTCTATTTCTCTCGCTACCATTCCATTCCAATTGATTCCATTCCTCACCCTTTCATCCCATTCCTCTCTATTCCATTCTTCTTCATTCAATTGCACTCCATTCTATTCCATTCTGCTCCATTATTCTGCCATCAATTCCATTGCATGCCATTCCTCTCCACCCTTCCTCTCCATTCCATTTTTTCATACCACTTCTCACCATTCCATCCCATTCCATTCCACTCCATTCCTTTCCTCTCCATTCCCTTCCTCAGCATTCCATTCCTTTCCTCTGCATTCCATTCCATTCCATTTCTCTTGCTTTCATTCAATTTCTGTACAGTCAATTACATTCATTTACTTCCATTCTTCTATTCCATTGATTCTATTCCTTTCATCTTCATTTTCCTCCATTTCATTCCTCTGCATTCCATTTCATTAAATTTCATTCCATTCCATTCTTTCTAATCCATTCCTTTCCTTTTAATTCCTCTCCTTTCCATTCCTCTCCACTCCATTGCATTCCATTCCATTCCACTTTATTGCATTCCATTCTTCTCCATTCCATTCCATGCCTTTCCATTCCATACCACTGTATTCCATTCCACTGCACTCCTTTCCTTTGCATTTCATTGCATTATATTTCTTTCTTCCCCAATCCTTTCTATTCTATTCCTCTGCATTCTATTCTTCTGCAATCCACTACTCTCCATGCTATTCATCTCCATTTCATTCCATTCCCAGCCATTCCATTCCATACCATTCCTCTCCATTATTTTCCATTCCATTCCTCTCCATTCCATTCCATTCCATTCCACTATTCCAATCCATTCTTCTTCATTATATTCCATATCTTTCCATTCCATTCCACTCTTCTGCAATCCATTCTCTTTCTTTTCTCTCCATTTCATTCATTTCCATTCCATTCCTCTATATTCCATTCCAACTTTTTAAATTCCTTTGCATTCTTACCTTTGGATTCCTCTCCATTCCATTCCATTCCACTATTCCATTTCATTCCTCTTCATTATATTCCATTTCTTGCCAAACCTTTCTACTCTTCTGCATTCCATTGCCTTTCTTTTCTCTCCATTTCATTAGTTTCCATTATATTCCTCTATATGCCATTCCAACTTTTTAAATTCCTTTCCATTCCTTATCTTTGGATGCCTCTCCATTCCATTCCATTACACTCCATTCCATTCCTCTCCATTCCTCTCTTCTCCAGTTCATTCATTTCCACTCCATTCCATTCCTCTCCATCCCATACCATTGTATTTCTTCCCACTCCATTCCTCTCCATTCAATTCCATTCCATTCCTATCCATTCAATTCCTCTCTATTCCATTCCTCTCCATTACTTTCGTCTTTATTCCATTACAATCCATTCTATTCCATTCGTCTCCATTGCTCTCCAATCAATTCCTTTCCATTCAATTCTTCACATTCTATTTCACTCCATTTCATTCCTGTTCATTCCATAATTTTCATTCCATTGCATTCCATTCCATTCCATGCCTCTGCATTCCATTCCTTTCTATTCCTTTCTACTCCTTTCTTCTACATTCAATTCAATTTTTTCCATTCCATTTCTCCCCATTCTATTCCTCTATTTTCTATTCCTTTCCTTGGCATCCCATTCCTCTCTATTCCTTTCCATTCCATTCAGCTCCATTCCATTGCTATCCATCCCATTCCTCTCCATTTTAATGCATTACACTCTATTCAATTCATTTCCATCCTTTTCATTCATTCCTATCAATAACATTCCATTCCATTCGATTCCATTGCTGTCCATTCCATTCCATTTTTCTCTCTTCCATTTCTCTCTATTCCATTTCTCTCCACACCATTTCTATCCATTCTATTCCTGTCCAATCTATTCATTTCCAATCCATTCCTTTCCTTTCCATTACCCTTCATTTCATTCCCTTCCCTTCCTCCCCATTTTATTTCACTATCTTTTATTCCATTCTGTTCCACTCCATTTCACTTAATTGATCTCCATTCCATTCCTCTCCATTCCATTATATTACACACCATCCCAATCTGATCCTTTCCATTCCTTTCTTCTCCTTTCCATTCCAATATATTTCTTTCTACTCCATTCCTCTCCATTCAATTTGTCTCCATTCTATTCCTCTCCATTCCATTACTCTTCAATTTTACTCATCTCCATTCCATTCCATTCCCAACCATTCCATTCAATGCCATTCCTGTTCATTTTTTTCCATTCCATTCTGCTCTATCCCTTTCCTCCCCATTCCATTTCTGTCCATTCCATTCGGGTACACTATATTCCATTCCATTACTTACACCAACTTTCCTTTCTTTTCTATTCCATTCCTCTCTATTCCATTCCTCTCCATTCCATTCATTTCCATTCCATGCCAATCTACTTCATTCCATTCCTCCCGATTCCATGTCATTACTCTCCATACCATTCTTCTCCATTAATTTCCAATCCATTCCATTGCTCTCCTTTCCTGTCTTTTTAATTTTCTTCCTTTGCACTCTATTCCATTTTATTCAATTCCAATCCTCACCATTCCTCTTCTTTCCATTCCATTTCTCTGCATTCCATTACATTCCATTGCTCTCCATTGCTTTTCCTTCCATTTCACTGTTCTCCATTCCATTACTCTTCATTACATTCCATTTCTCTCCATTACATTCCACTCTTCTGCATTCCATTCCATTCGTGTTCTTTCCATTACATTCTTTTCCATTCCATTCCTCTAAATTCCTTTCAATCTTTTTCATTTCTTTCTATTCCCTACCATTGGACACGTCTACATTTGATTCCATTCCACTCCATTCCCCTCCATTCCATTCCATTCCTCTGCATTCCATTCTATTGCATGCCTTTCCTCTCCATTCCTCTCCATTCCATTCATCTCCATGTCATTGCATTCCAGTACATTACATTCCAGTACCTTCTTCTCCTTTCTGTTCCATTCATTTCCATTCCATTCCTCTTAATACTATTCCTTTCCAGTCCATTCCATTCCTCTACATTCCAATCCATTCCACTCTATTGCATTTCTCTCCATTCCCTTTCTCTCCGTTGCATTCCATTCCTTTCCATTCCATTCCATTCCTCTTCATTTCACTCAATTCCCTTCCTATCCATTCCATTTCACTATGTTTTATTCCATTCCATTCCATTTACTTCAACTCCATTTCATTTCTTTTCCTTTCTGTTTTATTCCACTCCAT
>NW_007258847.1:10983-12666 GCF_000164805.1 Carlito syrichta
TCGATTCTATTCCATTCCATTAAATTCTAGTCCACTGCACTCCATTCCAATCCTCTCTATTCCAATCCTCCACATTCCATTCCATTCCTCTATCCTATTACAATCTTTCCGTTCCATTCCTTTCCTTTCCTTTCCATTCCTCTACCGACTATTCCATTTCATTACACTGTATTCCATTCCACTCCATTCTTTCCTCTCCATTTCTATGTATTCCACTATACTACATTCCATTACATTCCTCAGCATTACATTACATTTCTCTCGATAACATCCCATTCCAATCGATTCCCTTTCTATCCAATCCATCATATTCATCTCCATTCCATTCCTCTTCATTCCATTGCACTCCAGTCAATTCCGTTCCTCTCCATTGTTTTCCCATCAATTCCATTGAATTCCATCCCTCTCCATTCCATTTCTCTCTATTCCATTCTTATCCATTCCATTTCTCTCCATTCCACTCTATTTCATTCCACTCCATTCCTTTCCTCTGTATTCCTTTTCTCAGCATTCCATTCATTTCCTCTGCATTCCATTCCATTCCTTTCCATTTCATTCCATTCCTTTCCTTTCCATTTCTCTTGCTTCCATTCAATTTGTTTACACTTTATTACATTCCTTTCCGTCCATTACTCTCCATTCCATTGATTCCATTCCATTCCTCCTCATTCCATTTCACTTCATTCCATTCCATTTTTTCTTTAATTCCTCTCCATTCCATTCCTTTCAATTTCATTCCATCCACTCTACTGCATTCCATTCCTCTCCATTCCATTCCATTCTATTTCATTCCATTCCATTTTACTCTAATCCATGCCTCTCCATTCCATACCACAGCATTCCATTCTAGTTCACTACTTTACTTTCCATTTCATTTCATTCTATTCTTTTCTACTCTAATCCTCTCTATTCTATTCTTCTCCATTCTATTCCTCTCTATTCCGTTATTCTCCATGCTATTCATCTCCATTCCATTTCAGTCCCAGCCATTACATTCTATACCATTCCTCTCCATTTCTTTCCATTCCATTCCTCTCCATTCCATTAGTTTCCACTATTCCATTCCATTCCTCTTCAATATATTCCACTTCTTTCCATTCCATTCTGCTCTTCTGCATTCCATCCTCTTTCTTTTCTCTACATTTCATTCTTTTCCATTAAATTTCTCTCTATTTCATTCCATTTTTAAATTCCTTTCCATTAATTACCATTGGATTCCTCTATATTCCATCCCATTCCTCTCCCTTCCACTCTTCTCCATTCCATTCCACTCCACTACTTCCATTTCCATTCCTTTCTTCTCCTTTCCATTCCTTTCTATTCCTTTCTACTCCAATTCTTTCCATTCTATTCCTCTCCCTTCTATTCCTCTCCATTCCTTAATTCTACATTCTATTCATCTCCTTTCCAATACATTCCCAGGCATTCCATTCCACACTATTCCTCTCCATTCCTTTCAATTCCTTTCCTCTTCATTCCATTACATTCCATTGCATTCCAGTCCAGTACACTCTTCTCCATTCCATTCCAGTTCATTATATTCCATTACATTCTAATCCTTTCCACTCTTCTGCATCCATTGCCTTATTTTTCTCTCCATATCATTCAGTTCCGTTCCATTCCTCTATATTCCATTCCATCTTTTTAAATTCATTTCCATTCCTTACCTTTGCATTCCTCTAC
>NW_007258848.1:0-973 GCF_000164805.1 Carlito syrichta
GGAGAGTCTTCTGGTGAGGCCTAGTGTCCAGATGTCAGGCACGAGCAAGGGCCTCGCACGAGGCTGATTTATCACATTTGCAACGTTCAGGGATGGGGAGTCAGAAGACCCTATGACCACCTCAGCTCTGTGTCTGAGTCTCTGAGAGACCATGGTAAGAGTATTGACATAGGGGGCGGTGGGCTCCATTGCCAGGTACCAGACTAGGTGACTCGTGAATGTTAACTTAAATAATTTGGCAAATCACTGATTATCTCCAATTCCCCAGTGGAAAATAGATGAACTAATTTGTCTAATCTGTAAAGTCACCTCCAATTCTGACATTTTGGTATTCTGTGATTCTACAATCACGGACTCTAGTCCCAGAGATCTGTGATGCCTTCGCATGGCCTCCAGTAGCGGCACTTGGTCCTTAGCGCTAATGTCCATTAGTCGCTGCTTCCTGGCCCACCATATTTCCTACGTGCTATCTCCCATGAGATCACACACTCTCCAGGGTAACTTTGTCTTCATCTCTGGGGTCTTCCTCCCAACTCTGTGCCTCGGTGCAACAGCCCTGAAAATGAGTTGCGGGCTCTCAGCAGGCACTAGGCAACTCTTTGCTCGGTCTAGGGTTCTAGGGGGCTGCGGAGTCCTGTGCCTGGGGCTCAAGGCCCTTCCTTCTGTTTCCAGCCCGGTTGCTCATTCTCGACACCACTCACAGTCAGGTCTTCTGGCCACAAACAGATAAAAGCCTACCAGTGAAGACCTTGTAAAACACAATGGATAAAAGCCGGGTTGGTTCCTCTGGCCCTGTGTTCCACAACACCCCAATGCTCAGATCACCCTCCTCCACTAGTGCCAGTGTCTGTTCTGAGCGCCCAGCTCCTCCGTCCGCACCCGACTCCCTCTCTGGTTGTTGTCACTTCAAGGCAAGAAACCGGGCTGCTGCATCGGTTCCATATTCAGATTTTCTGTCATTTTCTGCCACCCT
>NW_007258848.1:2498-4226 GCF_000164805.1 Carlito syrichta
CCGCAACCTCGACCTGCTGGGGTCTGGCGATCCTTCCGCCTCAGCCTTCCTAGTGGCCGGAATTACAGGCATGCGCTAAAACACCAGGCTAATTTTTTGATTTTATTGTAGAGATGAGGTCTCGCCTGCCCGGGCCGGTCTCGAACCTGCGGGCTCAGGCAACCCACTCACCTCAGCTTCCCAAAGGCGCGGGATTACAGGCTGAGCCACCGAGCCGGGCTCCCTTACCCCCTTTCGATCTCCCCCTTCAGATGACCAGTGTTGTCTCATTCTTTGTGTGTGTGTTGGAGTCTCACTCTGTAACCTAGACTCGGGCAATCCTTCCACCTCAGCCTTCCAAGTACCTAGAACTCCAGGCATGTGCTACCATGCCTGGTTTATTTTTGATTTATTGTAGAGACGATGTTTCACCGAGTGGCCCGGCTGATCTTGACCTCCTGGGCTCAGGCACTCCTCTGTCCTAGGCCTCCAAAAGTGCAGGGATGACAGGCTGAGCCACGGCACTCGGCCTTTATCTCATCTTTATGTCCATAGGTACATAGTGTTTAGCTCTCTCATATAAGTGAGAGAATGTGGTATTTGGTTTCTTCTGCATTAACTTGCTTAGGATTGCGGCATCCGGCTGCATCCACGTTGTTGCGAGAGACGTGACTTGATTCTTTATGGCTGTGTAGCATTCCATGGTGTATTTGTGTTATTTTTTCTGTGATGCGATCCGTTGCTGATGAGCACCTAGATTGATTTCATGTGTTTTCTACTGTGAATACTGCCACCACATACGTTTGTGTGGCAGGTATCTTTTGGTGAAAGGATTTATGTTTCATTGGATGTATGCCCAGTATTGGTATGCTGGGTTGCGTGGTGAGTTTATTTTTAAATCTTTCAGCAAACTCCCAAAACTGCTTTGCAAAGGGACTGAACTAGCTTTCGTTCTGACCAACAGTGTGTGAGTGATACTTTTCTGCACAACCTCATCAACATCTGACATTTTTTGACTTATTGACAATAGCCGTCTTACTGGTGAGAGATGATATCTCATTGGGAATTTGGTCTGCATTTCTCTGATGATTATCGATGTTAAATATTCTTTTCATTTGTTTGCTAGCTGCTTGTTTCATATTGTAAAATGTCTGTCGATGTTCTTAGCTCACTTTTTTAATGAGGTTGATATTTTTCTTTTTGGGATTTTTAAGTTTCTTACTGACTCTGAATATTATGGCTTTGTCGGATGCATGGTTTGCAAATATTTTCTCCCGTTTGGTGGATTGTCTGTGTACTCCGTTGAATGTTTGTTTTTGCTATGCATACGCATTTTAGCTTAATGAAGTTCTACTTGTCCGTTTTTGTTTGTTACGTTTGCTTTTGCAGACTCAGAAATAAATGTGTTGCTTAGGCCAATATCTTGCAGTGTGTCTCATGGGTTTTCTTCTAAATGTGTATTGTTTGAGGTATTACATTTCCATCTTAAACGCACCTACAGCTCCTTCTTGCAGGTGGTGACAGATGAGTGCTTAGCTTCTTCCTTCTGCGTATGCTCAGCCGATTCTCCCAGAACTATGCGTAATAGAGAGTGTCCTTTCATCGGTGATTATTTCTGTCCACTTTACCAAGATCGATGGGTATTGGTTGTAGGTGAGCAGCTTTATTTCTAGGCTCTCTGTTCTGTTGTATTAACCTGTGTATCTACTAGGAAAGCGTATTTTCTAAAACTAGAATTAGACAAGGAGG
>NW_007258849.1:0-1227 GCF_000164805.1 Carlito syrichta
GCCAACAAAGAGGCTGGAAATACGGGCTTTCACCACTATGCCTGGCTAGTGGTTTTATTTATTGTAGAGCAGAGGTCTTGTCTAGTTGCCCAGACTTATTTCGAAGACCTGGGGCTCAGGCAATTCTCTCGCTCTGCCTGCCAAAATGCTTGGATGACAGATGAGAGCCACCTCATCCAGCTAAAGGGGACATTTTAAAAAAAGAGGCTAGGCTGGTGCTTCATGCCTGTCATTCCAACACTTTGGGAGATCAAGGTGAGAGGATTGTCTGACTTCAAGTGTTCAAGAACAGAATGGGCAATTTGGTGAGAACTCATCTCTGCAATAAAATCAAAATATTAGCCAGACAGGATAGTGTATTTCCAGCTACTTGGAGGATGAGGTGAAAAGTTTGCCTGAACCCAGTAGGTCAATGCTACAGGGTCCTTGAGCTTGCCACTGCATTCCAGTCTGAGCAACAGAGTGAGAACCTGACTCAGAAAAAGAAGGAAAGATTTGACTGGAATTTACATCAAAAAACTGAATCTTAATTCTTTAATTTTTTTGTTTGTTTTTTTTCTGCAGTGTCACTCTGTTGCCTAGGCTGGAGTACAGTGGCCTGATCATAGCCACTGTAGCATTGGTTCTGGGCTCAGGCAGTCCTTCTGCCTCAGTCTTCCAAGTAGAAGGAACTACAGGCTTTAGCCTACAAAGTAGCTGGAAAAGAAGGCATGCGCCACATTCCTGCTGAGTTTTTTTATTCATTGTAAAGCTGAGGTCTCATCAGTTGCCCTGGCTGGTCTCTAATCCCAGGGCCAGGCAAACCTCTCACCTCTGCCTGCCTAAGTGCTGGAATACAGGCATGAGCTATCTCACAGAGTTATAGCACACACACACAAAAAAAAGAAAATGAGAGCCAGGTGTGGTTGCTCATGCCTTTTATCTGAGCAGTTTGAGAGGCCAAGGTGAGAGGATTGCCTAAGTTCAGGTGTTCAAGACCAGTTTGGGTAATTTGGGGAGATCTTGTCTTAAAATAAAAATCAAATATTAGCCGGGCATGGTGGTGCACACCTGTGGTTCCAGCTACTCTCAGGTTGAGGCAGAAAGATCGCCTGAGCACAGTAGGACAAGGATATGGTGGCCATCAGCATGCCACTGAATTCCAGCATGGAAACAGAGTGGAAAGTCGACTCACACAAAAAGAAAGAATGAATGAAAAATTTTGGCTGGAATTAATATCAAAAAATT
>NW_007258849.1:1878-2417 GCF_000164805.1 Carlito syrichta
GTCATCCCAGCACTTTGGGAGGGAAAGGTGAGAGGTTTGCCTGAGTCCAAGTGTTCAAGACCAATTTGGGCAGTTTGGTGAGACCTCATCTCCACAATAAAAATCAAAATAGTAGCCAGGCATGGTGGTGCATGCCTGTAGTTCCAGCTACTTTAGGGTGAGGTGGAATGATGGCCTGAGTCCAGTAGGTCGAGGCTGCAGTGGCCTTGAGTATGCCACTACATTCCAGACTGAATAATAGAGTGAGATCTGACTGAAAGAAAGAAAGAAAGAAAGAAAGAAAGAAAGAAAGAAAGAAAGAAAGAAAGAAGGAAAGAGAGAATGAAATGCTTGGCAGGAATTTCCATTAAAAAATGGAATCCTAATTCTTTAATTTAATTTTTTTTATCCAGTCTCACTCTGTTGCTGAGGCTGGAGAGCAGTGGCATGCTCTTGGCCACCAGTTCCTTGGTCTGCTTAGCTCAGGTAATCCTTCTGCCTCAGTCTTCCCAGAAGTAGAACTAAAGGCTTTAACCTACAAAGTAACTGGAAAAACAGGC
>NW_007258849.1:2437-9553 GCF_000164805.1 Carlito syrichta
CCTGCAATCCCCCTACTGGGAATATAACCTGAAGAACACAAATCACTCTGTAAAAAAGATACCTGCACACGTATGTTTATCGCAGCATTGTTCACAATAGCAAGAACCTGGAAACAACCATGCTGCCCATCAAAAGAGGACTGGATTAAAAAAATGTGGTACATATACACGATGGAATACTACGCAGCCATAAAAAAGAACAAAATCATGAATTTCGCTGCAACCTGGATGGAACTAGAGTCTATAATACTGAGTGACCTCTCACAAAAACAAAAATCCGAATATCACATGTTCTCACTCATATAATGGACCTTGAACATCCAATGCAATACTATGAGAAAATGACGGATGGTACTGGGAACCTACGGGGGGGAGGGGGATGGGATTAACAGTAGCAAATATCTGTCGGGGGATGGGAAAACACTTTTTATCTACAGGGTGCCTGAATGAAACGTCATTGTACACCTACCCTTAACTGTACCCCACAAAACCATAATAAAAACTACTGATTAATGAAAAAAAAAAAAAATGGAATCCTAATTCTTTAATTTATTTATTTTTATCCAGTCTCACTCTGTTGCTGAGGCTGGAGAGCAGTGGCATGCTCTTGGCCACCAGTGCCTTGGTCTGCTTGGCTCAGGTGATCCTTCTGCCTCAGTCTTCCCAGAAGTGGAACTAAAGGCTTTAACCTACAAAGTAACTGGAAAAACAGGCATGCACCACCATGCCTCACTAGTTGTATTGTAAAGCAAAGGTCTTGCCTTGTTGCCCAAGCTGCTCTCAAAGCCCTGGGCTCAGGCAGTCCCCTCACCTCTGTCTTCCAATGTGCAGACCTAAAGAGGACAATTTATTTTTTTAGAAAAAGGGGGCCAGGCGAGGTGGCTCATTCCTGTCGTATCAGCACTTTGGGAAGGCAAGGTAAGAGGATTGCCTGAGTTCAGGTGTTCAGGACCAGACTGAGCAATTCAGTGAGACCTCAACACTATAATCAAAATATTAGCCAGGCAGGGTGGCACACGCCTGTAGTTCCAGCTACTTGGAGAATGAGGTGGAAAGATCACCTGAGCCGAGTAGGTCGAGGCCATGGTGGCCTTGAATGTGCCACTGCCTTCCAGCCTGAGCAACAGATTAAAACCCAAATCAGAAATAAAGATTTGGCTGGAATTTACATCAAAAAATTGAATCCTAATTCTTTATTTTTTCTTTTAGCCAGTCTCACTCTGTTACCCAGGATGGAGAGCAGTGGCATGCTCATGGCAACCACAGCCTGGGTCTGATTGGCTCAGGTGATCCTTTTGCCTCAGTCTTTTCAGTAGCAGAATCTACAGACTTTAGCCTACAAAAGTAGTTGTAAATACAGGCATGCACCACCATGTCCACCTAGTTTTTTATTCATTGTAGAGCTGAGGTCTCGTCAATTTGCTCAGGCTGGACTCAAACACCTGGGCTCAGGAAATCCTCTTGCCTCTGACTGCCAAAGTGCTGAAATGACAGATGTAAGCCAACTCACCTAGTTAAAGCAGACATTTGAAAATAAAAAAGGGGCCAGGCATAGTGGTTCATGCCTGTCATCTGAGCACTTTGGGAGGCCAAGGTAAGAGGACCGCCTGAGTCCAGGTGTTCAAGATGAGTTTGGGCAATTTAGTGAGACCTCATCTCTACAAGAAAAATCAAAATATTACCCAGGAATGGTGGTGCTCACCTGTAATTTCAAGCACTTGGAGGGTGAGGCAGAAGAGGACCTAAGCCTAATAGGTCCAGGCTGTGGTTGATGTGAGCGTGCCACTGCATTACAGCCTGAGCAACAGAATGAGAACCCAACTCAGAGAGAGAATGAAAGAAAGAAAGAAAGAAAGAAAGAAAGAAAGAAAGAAAGAAAGAAAGAAAGAAAGAAAGAAAGAAAGAGAAAGAAGGAAAGAAAGATTTGACTGGAAGTTACATCAAAAAATTGCATCCTAATACTTTAATTTTTTTTGCCAGTCTCACTCTGTTGCCCAGACATGAGAGCAGTGGCATGCTCATGGCCACCACAAACTCGGTCTGCTCGGCTCAGGCAATCCTTCTGTCTCAGTCTTCCCAAGAACTGGAACTACAGGCTTTGACTTACAATGTAACTGGAAATACAGGCATGCACCACCAGCCCAGCTAGTTGTTTTATTTATTTTAGAGCAGAGGTCTCGCCTAATATTCCAGGCTGGTCTTGAAGCCCTGGGCTCAGGCAATCCACTTGTCTCTGCCTGCCAAAGTGTTGGGATGACAGGTATGAGCCAGCACACCCAGCAAAAGTGGACATTTTAAAAATTTAAAAAGGCATGGGCATGGTGGCTCATGCCTGTCATCCCAGCACTTGGGGAAGCCAAGGTGAGAGGATTGCCTGAGTCCAGGTGAACAAGACAAGTTTGGGCAATTCTGTGAGACACTGGCACTACAATAAATATCAAAATATTAGCTGGGCAGGATGGTGCATGCCTGGAGTTCCAGCCACTTGAAGGTTGAGGTGGAAGGGTCACCTGAGCCCAGTAGGTCAAGGCAGCAGTGGCCTTTAGCATGCCACTGCATTCCAGCCAAAGCAACAGACTGAGAACCTGACTTAGGAACAGAAAGAAAGGGAGATTTGGCTGGAATGTATATCAAAAAATTGAATCCTAATTCTTTTACGTCTTTATTTTTTGCCAATCTCACTCTGTTGACCAGGTTGGAGTGCAGTCTCATTCCCATGGAAACCGTACCTCAGTTCTGGGCTCAGAAGATCCTTCTGCCTCAGTCTTCTCAGTAGCTAGAAGTACAGGCTTTGGCCTACAAAGTAGGTGGAAATACAGTCATGCACCACCATGCCCGGCTAGTTGTTTTATTTATTGTAGAGAGTAGTCTTGTCTAGTTTCCCAGGCTGATCTAGAAGCCCTGGATTCAGGCAATCCTCTCGCCTCTGCCTGCCAATGAGCTGGGATGACAGGCATAAGCCACTTCACCTAGCTAAAGCAAGCATTTTAAAAATAAAAGAAAAAAGGGTTGGGCATGGTGGCTAATGTCTGTCATTAAAGTACTTTGGGAAGTCAAGGGAAGAGGAATGCTTGAGTCCTGGTGTCTAAGACGAGTTTGGGGAAATTGGTGACAACTTGTCTCTACAATAAAATTCACAATATTAGCCAGGCATGGTCTTGCACACCTGAAGTTCCAACTACTTGGAAGGGGAGACGGAAGGATCACCTAAGCCCAGCAGGTCCAAACTGCAATGGCAGTGAGGGTGCCAAGGCATTCCAGCCTGGGCAACAGAGTGAGAAACTGACTCAGAAGAAAAAGAAAGAAAGAATGAAAGATTTGTCTGGAATATATATTAAAAAATCAAATCCTAATTATTTAATTTTTTTTAGCCAGTCTCACTCTGTTTTGCTGATTTGAGAGCAATGACATGCTCATGGCCACTGCAGCCTCGGTCTGCTTGACTCAGGTGATCCTTCTATCTCAGTCTTCCCAGTAGCTGGAACTACAGACTTTGGCCTACAAAGTAGGTGGAAATATAGTCATGCACCACCATGCCTGGCTAGTTGTATTATTTATTGTAGAGCAAAGGTCTTGTCTAGTTGCCAAGGTTTGTCTCAAAGCCCTGGACTCAGGCAATCCTGTCACCTCTGCCTACCAAATTTCAGGGAGGACAGTCATGAACCACCTCACCTAGTTAAAGTGGACATTTTTTAAAAAGAGGGCTGGGCGTGGTGGCTCATGCATGTCATCCCAGTATTTTGGGAGGACAAGGTGAGAGGATTATTTGAGAACAGGTGTTCAAGACCTGTTTGTGCACTTTGGTTAGTCCTCATCTCTACAATAAAAGTCAAAATATTAGTTGGGCATGGTGGCACACACCTGTAGTTCCAGCTAATTGGAGGGAGTGGTGGAAAGATCATCTGAGTCGAGTAGTCGAGGCTGCAGTGGCCTTGAGCTTGCCACTGAATTCCATCCTGAGGAACAGTGAGAACCCAAGTCAGAAACTGAAAGAAAGAAAGATTTGGCTGGACTTCACATCAAAAAATTGAATACTAATTCTTTCATTTAAAAATTTTTTTAGCCAACCTCACTCTGTTGCCCAGGATGGAGAGCAGTGGCATGTTCTTGGCCACTGCAGCCTGGGTCTGCTTGGCTCTGGTGGTCCTTCTGCCTCAGACCTCCTAGTAACTGGAACTACAGACTTTAGCATACAAAGTAGCTGGAAATACAGGCATGCACCACCATGCCCACCTAGTTTTTTATTTATTGTATTTCTGAAGTCTTGTCAATTTGCACAGGCTGTTCCAGAACCCATGGACTAAGGCAATACTCTCGCCTCTGCCTGCCAAAGTGCTGAGAGGACAGGCATGAGCCACCTCACCTATTAAAGCAGACATTTGGGGAAAAAAGTGCCAGGCATGGTGGATGACCCCTGTCATAGAATCACTTTGGGAGGCCAAGTTGAGAAGATTGTCTAAGTCCAGTTGATCGAGACCAGTTTGGGCAATTTGGTGAGACCTCATTTCTACAATAAAAATCAAAATATTAGCCAAGTTGGGTGGCACACACTTGGAGTTCCAGCTACCTGGAGGCTGAGGCGGAAGGATCACATTAGCTAGGAAGGTCGAAGCTACGGAGACATTGAGTGTGCCACTGCATTCCAGCAAGAGCAACAGAGTGATAACCAGACTCAGAAAAAAAAAATAAGATTTGGCTGGAATTTATATTGCAAAATTGAATCCAAATTCTTTTATTTATTCATTTTATATTTTAGTCTCACTCTGTTGCCCAGGCTGGAGTGCAGTGGTATGTTCAATCAGCTTGGCTCAGGTGATCCTACTGCCTCAGTCTATCCAGTAGCTGGAACTACAGACTTTAGACCACAAAGTAGCTGGAAATACAGGCATGCACGACCATGCCCAGCTGGTTGTATTTGTTGTAGAGCAGAGGACTTGCCCTGTTGCCCAGGCTAGTCTTGAAGCCCTGGGCTCAGGCAATCATCTTGCCTTTCCCTACCAAAATGCTTGGATAGGCGTAAGCCACATCACCTAGTTAAAGCAGACATTAAAAAAATAGAAACAGGTGTGGTAACTGATGCCTGTCAATCCAGCACATTGGGAGGCCAAGGTGAGAGAATGGCCTGTGTCAAGGTGTTCAAGATCAGTTTGGGCAATTTGATGAGATCTCATAGCTACAATAAAAATCAAAATATTACCTGGCAGAGTGACACATGCCAGGAGTTCCAGCTACATGGAGGGGGAGATGGAAGGATCCCCTGAGCCCAGTAGATCGAGTATACTGTGGCCTTAAGCATGCCATTGCATTCCAGCCTGGGCAACTGAATAAGAACCTGACTCAGAATAAAAAAGAAAGATATGACCAGAATTTACATCAAAAAATGGAATCCTGATCATTTATTTACTTTTTTGCCAGTTTCACTCTGTTGCCCAGACTGGAGAGCATTGATGCCCATGGTCACAGCAGCCTTGGTCTGCTTGACTCAGGCAGTCCTTTTGCTTCAGTCTTCTCAGTAGCTGGAACTATAGGTGATACCCTACACAGTAGCTTAAAATACAGGCAAGCAGCACTATGCCTAGCTAGTTTTTTTGTTGTAGAGCAGAGGTCTTGCCTGGTTGCCCAGGTTGATCTCAAAGCCCTGGTTGTAGCCTTGGTTCTGGGCTCAGGAGATCCTTCTGCCTCAGTATTCTCAGTAGTTGGAGATAAAAGTTTTAGCTCAAAAAGTAGCTGGAAATACAGCCATGCAACACCTTTCTGGACAGTTTTTTACTCATTGTAGAGCAGAAGTCTTATCAATTTGCTCATTCGAATCGCCTCTGCCTGCCAAAGTGCTGGCATGACAGACATGTGCGACCTCACCCAGACAAAGCAGACATTAAAAATAAAAAGGCCAGGAATGGTGACTCATACAAGTTATCCCAGCACTTTTGGAGGCCAAGGTGAGAGGATTGCTTGAATTCAGGTGTTCCAGACAAGTTTGGGGGCAATTTGGTGTGATCTCGTCTCTATAACAAAAATCAAAACAATAGCAGTACATTGTTGGACACACCTGTAGCTCCAGCTACATGGAGGGTGAGAAGGAAGGAGGGCCAGAACCCAGTAGGTCGAGGCTGCAGTAGCCATGAGCTTGCAAATGCATTCCACCCTAGGCAACAGAGTGAGAAATTGAGTCAGAAAAAAATGAAAGATTTGGTTGGAATACATTTCAAAAAACTGTATACTAATTCATTAATTTTTTTTAGCCATTTCACTCTGTTTTGCAGACTGAAGAGCAGTGGCATCCTAATGGCCACCGTAGCCTCTGTCTACTCAGGTGATACTTCTGCCTCAGTCTTCCCAGTAGCTGGAACTACAGGCTTTGGCCTACAAAGTAGCTGGAAATACAGACAGGCACCACCATGTCTGGCTACTTGTTGTATTTATTGTAGAGCATAGGTCTTGCCTAGTTGTCAAGGCAGGTCTTGAAGCCCTGGACTCAGGCAATCTTCTCACCTCTGCCTGCCAATGTGCTGGGATGTCAGGAAAAAGAAACCTCACCCAGCTAAAGAAGGCATTTAATTTCTTTTTTTTAAAAAAAGTTCTGTGTGTTGGCTAATGCCTGTCAACCCAGCATTTTGGGAGGCCAAGGTGAGAGGAATGCTTGAGTCCATGTGTCTGAGACAGGTTTGGGCAGTTTGGTGAGAAGTGGTCTCTACAATAAAAATAAAAATATTAGTCAGGCATGGTGGTGCACACCTATAGTTCCAATTACTTGGAGAGGGAGACAGAAGGATCAGCTGAGCCCAGTAGGTTCAGGCTGCAGTGACCATGAGTGTGCCACTGCATTCCAGCCTGGGCAACAGATTGAGAAACCAACTCAGAAAAAAAGAAAGAAAGAATGAAAAATTTGGCTGGAATATATATCAAAAAATTGAATCCTAATTCTTTCATTTTTTTTTTTTAGCCAGTCTCACTCTCTTTTGCAGACTTGAGAGCAGTGGCCACCACAGCCATAAACTACCTCACTCAGTTAAAGTGTATTTTAAACATTAAAAAAGAGGCTGGGCATGGTGGCTCATGCATATCATCCCTGTTCTTTCGGAGGCCAAGTTGAGAGGATTGCATGAGTCCAAGTAT
>NW_007258849.1:9573-18034 GCF_000164805.1 Carlito syrichta
TAGGTTCAGGCTGCAGTGACCATGAGTGTGCCATTGCATTCCAGCCTGGGCAACAGATTGTGATACCAACTCAGAAAAAAAGAAAGAAAGAATGAAAATTTGGCTGGAATATATATCAAAAAATTGAATCCTAATTCTTTCATTTTTTTTTTAGCCAGTCTCACTCTGTTTTGCAGACTTGAGAGCAGTGGCCACCACAGCCTCAGTCTGCTTGGCTCAGGTAATCCTTCTGCCTCAGTCTTCCCAGTAGCTGGAACTACAGACTTTGTTCTACAAAGTAGGTGGAAATACAGTCATGCACCACCATGCCCGGCTATTTGTATTATTTATTGTAGAGCACAGGTCTTGCCTAGTTGCCAAGGCTGGTCATGAAACCCTGATCTCAGGCAGACCTCTGACCTCTGCCTGCCAAAGTGCAGGGATGACAGCCATAAACCACCTCACTCAGTTAAAGTGTATTTTAAAAATTAAAAAAGGGGCTGGGCATGGTGGCTCATGCATGTCATCCCAGTACTTTCGGAGGCCAAGTTGAGAGGATTACATGAGTCCATGTGTTCGAGACCTGTTTGGCAATTTGGTTAGACTTCGTATCTACAATAAAAATCAAAATATGTCGGGCATGGTGATGCAGGCCTGTCGTTCCAGCTACTTGGAGGGTGTGGTGGAAAGTTCACCTGAGTCCTGTAGTTGAGGCTGTGGTGCCCTTGAACATGCCACTGCATTCCAGCCTGAGCTACAGAGTGAGAATCCAACTCAAAAACAGAAAGAAAGAACAATTTGGCTGGAATTTACTTTAAAAAATGAATCCTAATTATTTTATTTATTTATTTTGTTGCCAGTCTCACTCTGTTTTCCAGACTGGAGTTCAGTCTCATACTCATAGCCACCGTAGTCTCAGTTCTGGGATGAGATCTTTAAGCCTCAGTTTTCCCAGTATTTGGAAGTACAGACTTTGGCCTACAAAGTAACTGGTAATACAGACATGCACCACCATGCCCAGTGAGTTGTTTTATTTATTATAGACAGAGGTCTTAGTCTCCCAGGCAAGTCTAGAAGCCCTGGGCTCAGGCAATTCTATCACCTCTGTCTGTCAATGTGCTGGGTTGACAGGCAAAAGCAACCTCACCTAGTTAAAGCATGCATTTTTAAAATTAAAAAAAGGGACTGGGCGTGGTGGCTAATGCCAGTCATCCCAGCACCTTGGGAGGCCAAGGGGAGAGGAGAGGAATGCTTGAGACCAGATGTCTGAGAAAAGTTTGGGCAATTTGGTGAGAACTCATCTCTACAATAAAAATCAAAATATTAGGTGCTGCACACCTGTAGTTCTAACTACTTGGAGGGGGAGACGGAAGGATCACCTGAGCCCAGTAGGTCCAGGTTGCAGTGACTGTGAGGGTGCCACTGCATTACAGCCTGGGCATCAGAGTGAGAAAGTGACTCAGAAAAGAAGCAAAAAATGAAAGATTTGGCTGGAATATATATCAAAAAATTGAATCTTAATTCTTTCATTTTTTTAAGCAGGCTCACTCTGTTGTCCAGGGCATGCTCATGTCCACCACAGCCTCAGTCTGCTTGGCTCTGGAGATCCTTTTGCCTCAATCTTCCCAGTAGCTGGAACTACAGGTTTTAGCTTACAAAGTAGCTAGAAACACAGGCATGCACCACCATATCCGGCTAGTTGTATTATTTGTTGTAGAGGATGGTCTTCCGAGATGCCCAGGATGGTCTCCAAGCCCTTGGCTCAGGCAATCCTCTTGCCTCTGCCTGCCAAAATGCTTGGATGACAGGGGTGAGCCACCTCACCCAGCTAAAGTGGATGTTTTTACAAATTTTTTTAAAGGGCCAGGAATGGTGGCTCATGCCTGTCAATCCAGCACTTTCATAGGGCAAGGTGAGAGGATTGCCTGTGTCCAGGTTAGGGAACATTTTGGGTAATTCGGTGAGTCCTTGTCTCTAAAATAAAAATAAAAATATTAGCTGGGCAGGGTAGAGCATGCCTCTGATTCCAGTTACTTTGAGTTTGAGGTGGAATGATTGGCTGAGCCCAGTAGGTTGAGGATGTGATGGCCTTGAGCATGCCACTGCATTCCAACCTGAGCAACAGAGTGAAAGCCCAACTCAGAAACAGAAAGAAAGAAAGAATTGGCTGAAATTCACATCAAAAATTAAATCCTAATTCTTTTATTTATTTTATTTATTTTTTTGCCAACCTCACTCTGTTGCCCAGGCTGGAGTGCAGTGTCATGCTCATGGCTACCACAGCTTTGGTTCTGGCTCAAGAGATCTTTCTGCCTCAGTCTTCTCAGTACCTATAAATAAAGGTTTTAGCCTACAAAGTCACTGGAAATATAGTCATGCAACATCTTTCTGCCTAGTTTTTTGTTCATTGTAGAGCTGAAGTCTCGTCAATTTTCCCAGACTGGTCTCAGGCAGTCAAATTGCCTCTGCCTGCCAAAGTGCTGGCATGGTATGAGCCACCTCACCCAGATAAAGCAGACATTAAAAAAAAAAGGACGGCCAGGCGTGGTGACTAAAGCAAGTCATCCCAGCACTTTTGGAGGCCAAATGAGAGGATTGCTTGAATCTGGGTGTTCCAGACAAGTTTGGGTAATTTGGTATGATCTCATCTCTATAATAAACATTAAAATATTAGCCGTGGCACATGCCTGTAGCTCCAGCTACTTGGAGGGTGAGATGGAAGGGTCGTCTGAGCCCAGTAGTTCGAGGCTGCAGTGGCCACAAGCACGTAACTGCATTCCACCCTGGGCAGCAGAGTGAGAAATCAACTCAGAAAAAAACAAATGAATCAAAGATTTTGTTGGAATATATTTCAAAAATCTGTATCCTAATTCTTTATTTTAATTTTTTTTTAGCCAGTCTCAATCTGTTTTGCAGACTTGAGAGCAGTGGCATACTCATGGCCACTGCAGCCTCAGTCTGTCTGGCTCATGTGATCCTTCTGCCTCAGTCTTCACAGTAGCTGGAACTACAGGTTTTGTTCTACAAAGTAAGTGGAAATACAGTCATGCACCACCATGCCTGGCTAGTTGTTTTATTTATTGTAGAGCACAGGTCTTGCCTAAGTTCCCAATGCTGGTCTCAAAGCCCTGGGCTCAGGAAATCCTCTCGCCTCTGCCTGCCAAAGTGCAGGGATGGTAGCTGTGAAGCACCTCACTCAGTTAAAGTGGACATTTTAAAAATAAAAAAAACAAGGGCTGGGCGTGATGTCTCATGCCTGTCATCCCAGTACTGTGGGAGACCAAGGTGAGAGGATTACCTTAGCCCTGGTGTTTGAGACCTGTTTGGGCAATTTGGTTAGAAATTTTCTCCATAAAAATCAAAATATTTGTCTGGCTTTGTGGCACATGCCTGTAGTTACAGCTACTTGGAGGGTGTGGTAGAAATCTCACCTGAGCCCTGTAGTCAAGGGAGGCTGTGCTGGCCTTGAGCATGCCACTGCATTCCAACTTGGGCAACAGAGGGAGAACCCGACTCAGAAAGAGAAAGAATGAAAGATATGGCTGGATTTTACATCAGAAAAATGAATCCTAATTCTTTTATTGTTTATTTTTTTGCCAGTCTCACTCTATTTTCCAGACTGGAGTGCAGTCTCATACTCATGGCCACAATACCCTCAATTCTGGGCTCAGGAGATCCTTAAGTCTCAGTTTTCCCAGTAGCTGGAAGTACAGACTTTGGCCTACAAAGTAGCTGTAAATACAGATATGCACTGCCATGCCCGGCTAGTTGTTTTATTTGTTATAGAAAGAGGTCTTGCCTAGTTACCCAGATGGGTCTAGAAGCACTGTGCTTCGGCAATCCTCCCACCTTTGCCTATCAATGTGGGATAACAGGAGAAAGCAACCTCACCCTGCTAAAGCAGGCATTTAAAAATAATGAAAAAAGGGCTGGGCGTGGTGGCTAATGCCACTCAACCCAGCACTTTGGAGGCCAAGGGGAAAGGAATGCTACACTCCAGATGTCCGAGAAGAGTATGGGCAATTTGGTGAGAACTCATCCCTACAATAAAAATAAAAATATTAGCTGGGCATGGTAGCACACACCTGTAGTTCCAGTTACTTGGAGGTTGAGGTAGAATGATCGCCAGAGCTTAGTTGGTTGAGGCTGTGGTAGCCTTGATCGTGACACTGCATTCCAACCTGGGCAACAGAGTGAGAAATCGACTCAAAAAAAAAACCCCACAAAAAACAAAGAAAGAATGAAAGATTTGGCTGGAATATATATTAAAAAAATTGAATCCTAATTCTTTCTTTTTTTTGCCAGTCTCACTCTGTTTTGCCGACTTGAGAGCATGACATGATCATGGCCACTACAGCCTCAATCTGTTTGGCTCAAGTGATCCTTCTACCTCAGTCTTCCACAGGAGCTGAAACTACAGACTTTGGCCCACAAAGTAGGTGAAAATACAGTCATGCATCACCATGCCCAGCTAGTTGATTTATTTATTGTAGAGCAAAGGTCTTGCCTAGTTGCCAAGGCTGGTCTCAAAGCCCTGGGCACAGGCAATCCTTTCACCTCTGCCTGCCAAATCACCTCATCCAGTTAAAGTGAACATTTTTTAAATTAAAAAAATGCTGGACGTGGTGGCCCAAGCCTGTCATCCCAGTACTTTGGGAGGCCAAGGTGACAGGCTTACCTGACCAGGTGTTTGAGACCTGTTTGGACAATTTGGTTAGACTTCATCTCTACAATAAAAGTCAAAATATTACATAGGCATGGTGGCATATGCTTGTAGTTCCAGCAACTTGGAGGGGGAGATGGAAAGATACCCTGAGCCTAGTAGGTCGAGTATACTGTGGTCTTGAGTATACCACTGCATGCCAGCCTGGGCAACCGAATGAGAGCCTAACTCAGAGAAAAGAAATAAAGAAAGATATGGCTGGGATTTACCTTAAAATTTGAATCCTCATTCCTTATTTATTTTTTTGCCCATTTCACTCTGTTCTCTGGCTGGAGAGCGGTGGCATACTCATGGCCACAACAGCCTCAGTCTGCTTGGCTAGGCGATTCTTCTGCCTCAATCTTCCTAGTAGCTGAAACTACAGGATATAGCTTACAAAGTAGCTGGAAATACAGGCAAACACCACTATGCCCAGCTACTTGATTTATTTGTTGTAGAGCAGAGGTCTTGCCTAGTTGCACAGACTGGTCTCGAAGCCCTGGACTCAGGCAATCCTCTCGCCTCTGACTGCAAAATGCTGGGATGACAGACATGAGCCACCTCATGCTGCTAAAGAGTCCATTTTAAAAATCAAAAAATAGTGCTGGGTGACGTGGCTCATGCCTGTCATCTCAGCACTTTTGGAGACCAATGGGAGAGGATTACCTGAGTCCAGGTGTTCAAGAACAGTTTGGGCAATTCGGTGACACCTCATCTCTACAATAAAAACCAAACTATTAGCTGGGCATGGTGGTGAATGCCTGGAGATCCAGGTACTTGGAGATTAGTCTGAATGATCACCTGAATCCCATAGGTCGAGGTTATGGTGGCTTTGAGCATGCCACTACATTCCAGCAACAGAGTGACAACCCAACTCAAAACAAAAGAAGAGAAAAAGAAAGAAAGAAAGAAAGAAAGAAAGAAAGAAAGAAAGAAAGAAAGAAAGAAAGAAAGAAAGTTTTGACAGGAATTTATATTAAAAAAAGAATCTTAATTTCTTAATTTAATTTTTTGTATTTTTAGTGAGTCTGACTCTGTTGCCCAGGCTGGAGAGCAGTGGCATGCTCATGGCCACTGCAGCCTCAGTCTGCTTGGCTCAGACGATCCTTCAGCCTCATTCCTCCCAGTAGCTGGAACTACAGGTTTTAGCTTACAAAGTAGATGGAAATACAGGCATGCACCACCGTGCCTGTCTAGTTTTTTATTTATTGGAGAGGATGGCCTTCCTAGATGCCCAGACTGGTCTCCAATCCCTTGACTCAGTAAATCCTCTCACCTCTGCCTACCAAAGTGCTGGGATGACAGGGGAGAACCACCTCACCCAGTTAAAGCAGATGTTTTAAAAATATTTTTTTAAAGGGCCAGGCAAGGTGGCTCATGTCTGTCATCCCAGCACTTTCATAGGGCAAGGTGAGAGGATTGCCTGTTTCCAGGTGTTAGGGAACGGTTTGGGCAATTCGGTAAGTCCTTGACTCTAAAATAAAAATAAAAATATTAGCCGGGCAGGGTAGCACATGCCTGTAGTTCCAGTTACTTGGAGGTTGAGGCGTAATGATCGCCTGAGCCCAGCAGGTTGTGGCTGCAGTGGCCTTGAGCATGCCACTACATTTGAGCCTGAGCAACAGAGTGAGAAACCGACTTATAAACAGAAAGAAAGAAATGACTGAAATTTATATCAAAAAATTGAATCCCAATTCTTTTATTTATTTTTAAGCAAATTTCACTCTGTTGTCCAGGTTGGAGTACAGTGGCATGCTCATGGACACTGTAGCCTCAGTTCTGGGCTCAGGAGAGCATTCTGCCTCAGTCTTCTAAATAGCTGGAAATAAAGGTTTTAACCTACAAACTCGCTGGAAATACAATCATGCAACACCTTTCCACCTAGTTTTTTATTCATTGTAGAGCAGAAGTCTCATCAATTTTCCCAGGCTGGTCTCGAGCCCCTGGGCTCAGGCAGTTGAATTGCCTCTGCCTGCCAAAGTTCTGGGATGACAGGTTTGAGCCACCTTACCCAGAAAAAGAAGACATTTTTAAAAAAAGATGACTGGGCATAGTGGCTAACACAAGTGTTCCCAGCACTTTTGGAGGCCAAGGTGAAAGGATTGCTTGAATCCAGGTGTTTCAGACAAGTTTGGGTAATTTGGTGTGATCTCCTCTCTATAGTAAAAATCAAAATATTAGCCACACATGGTGGCACATGCCTGTAGCTCCAGTTATTTGGTGGTTGAGGCAGAATGATCACCTGAGCCCAGTAGGTCAAGGCTGCAGTGGCCGTAAGCATTGTACTGCATTCCACTCTGGGCAACAGAGTGAAAAATTGACTCAGGAAAAAAAGAAAGAAGGAAGGAAAGATTTGGTTGGAATATATTTCAAAAATTTTATGCTAATTGTTTAATTTTTTTAAGCCAGTCTCACTCTGTTTTGCAGACTTGAGAGCAGTGGCATACTCATGACCACTGTTGCCTCGTTCTGTCTGGCTCAGGTGATCCTTCTGCTTCAGTCTTACTAGTAGTTTGAAGTACAGGCTTTGGCCTACAAAGAGCTGGAAATACATACATGCACCACCATGCCCGGCTAGTTGTTTTATTTATTGTATAGCACAGGCCTTGCCTAATTTCCAAGGTGCTCTTGAAGTTCTGGTCTCAGGCAATCCTCTCACCTCTGCCTGCCAATGTGCTGGGATGTCAAGTGAAACCAACTTCACCCTGCTAAAGCAGGAATTAAAAAAGGCCTGGGCATGGTGGCTAATGTCTGTCATCCCAACACTTTGGGAGGCCAAGGGGAGAGGAATGCTTGAGTCCAGGTGTCCAAGACAAGTTTGGGCAATTTGGTGAGAACTCATCTCTAAAATAGAAATAAAAATATTATTTGGGCATGGAGGTGCATGCCTGTAGTTTCAGCTACTTGGAAAGGGAAATGGAAGGATTGCCTGAGCCTAGTAGGTCCAGGAAATGTTCAACCTCACTAATCATCAGGGAGATGCAAATCAAAACCACACTGAGATACCACCTAACTCCAGTCAGAATGGCAATTATCAACAACTCAAAAAATAACAGCTGCTGGAGAGGGTGTGGAGAAAAGGGAACACTTCTACACTGTTGGTGGGAGTGTAAATTAGTGCAACCTCTGTGGAAAGCAGTGTGGTGATTCCTAAAAGCTTTAAATATCAACCTCACATACGACCCCACAATCCCCCTACTGGGAATATATCCGGAAGAACACAAATCACTCTATAAAAAAGACACCTGCATATGTATGTTTATCGCAGCATTGTTCACAATAGCAAGAACCTGGAAGCAACCATGCCGCCCATCAAAAGAGGACTAGATTTTTAAAATGTGGTACATATACATGATGGAATACTACGCAGCCATAAAAAAGAACAAAATCATGAATTTCGCAGCAACCTGGATGAAACTAGAGTCTATAATACTGAATGACCTTTCACAAAAACAAAGGTCTGAGTATCACATGTTGTCACTCATAAAATGGACCTTGAACATCCAACCTAATACTCTAAGAAAATGACTGACAATAGTTGGAAACTATGGGGACAGGGAGGGAGATAGGATTAATGAGCAAATATCTGTCTGGGGATGGGGAAGCACCTCTTATCAAGAGGGTGCCTGAATGAAGCGTGTCTGTATACCTAACCCTTAACTGTCCCCCAAAACATCATAATAAAAAAATATTGATTATAAAAAAAGAAAAAAATAAAAATAATAGGGTTTTTTTTTCTTTATTTACTTTCCATAATAAAACTACTAGTATACATTAAAT
>NW_007258850.1:0-2734 GCF_000164805.1 Carlito syrichta
TCTATTCTAATATATATGCACCCAACATAGGTGCGCCAACTTTCATAAAGCAGCTTCTTGGAAAACTAAAGAAAGACATTGACTCTAACACCATAATAACTGGGGACTTTAATACACCACTCACAACCTTAGACAGATCATCAGGACAAAAAATCAGCAAGGAGATCCAGAACCTCAATGAGACTCTGGACCAAATGGACTTAATTGATACCTATAGAACACTCCATCCAAAGACCACAGAATACACATTCTACTCATCACCACATGGAACATATTCTAAGATCGACCACATAATTGGACACAAATCAAGTATAAGCAAATTTAAAAGGACTGAAATTCTGCCATGCACCTTTTCGGACCACAGTGGAATAAAAATAAACATTGACACCAACAAAGTTCCCCCAAAACCCACAAAGACATGGACACTAAACAGCATGATGCTAAACAACTCCTGGGTCAATGACAGAATCAAAACAGGGATCAAAAGATACCTGGAAACAAATGAAAATGAAGAAACATCTTACCAAAATCTCTGGGATGCCCTGAAAGCTGTAGTAAGAGGGGAATTTATATCCCTACAAACACACATGAGGAAAATGGAAGGAACAGAAATTGACAACCTAACAAGCCACCTAAAGAAGCTGGAAAAGCAAGACCACAAAAACCCTAATTTCAGCAGAAGAATCCAGATCACCAAAATAAAAGCCCAAATCCAGGACATAGAAGACAAAAAGATAATACAAAAAATCAATGAAACAAAAAGCTGGTTCTTCGAAAGGGTAAACAAGATTGATGGTCCCCTAGCTAGACTGACCAAGAAAAAACGAGAAAAAAACCAAATAAGCATAATCAGAAACACAAAAGTTGAAGTCACATCTGACCCTGAAGAAATACAAAAGATCATTAGAGACTACTATGTACACTTGTATGGAAACAAACTTGAAAACCAGAAGGAAATGGAAGACTTTCTGACATCACACAACCTACCTAGGTTGGAACAAGAAGAAATTGAGACCCTAAATAGACCAATAACAATCAAGGAAATCGACCACGTAATAAGAAAACTTCCTACAAAAAAAAGCCCTGGTCCAGATGGCTTTCCAGCAGAATTCTACAAGACATTTAAGGAGGAGCTGATACCAATCCTACTGAAGGTATTCCAGGCGATTGAAAAAGATGGAACTCTCCCCAAATCATTTTACGAAGCCAACATCACATTGATACCCAAGCCAGGTAAAGATCCAACAAAGAAAGAGAACTACAGGCCAATATCTTTGATGAACATAGATGCTAAAATTCTCAACAAGATCCTAGCAAACCGGATTCAGCAATACATCTCAAAAATCATCCATCATGACCAAGTAGGCTTCATTCCTGGCATGCAAGGCTGGTTCAATATTCGTAAAACCATAAATGTAATTAAATACATCAACAGATGTCAAAACAAAAACTACATGATCATATCACTAGATGCAGAAAAAGCTTTTGATAAAATCCAGCACCCCTTCTTGATAAAAACCCTTGAACATCTAGGCATACGGGGAACATACCTCAAAATAGTAAAAGCCATCTACGAGAAACCCACAGCCAGCATACTCCTAAATGGACAAAAATTGGAACCAATTCCCCTGAAAACTGGAACTAGACAAGGATGCCCACTCTCTCCCCTCCTGTTCAACATAGTATTGGAAGTCCTGGCTAAAGCAATCAGAGAAGAGGAGGCAATCAGAGGTATTCAAATAGGAAAAGAGGAAGTCAAGTTATCTCTCTATGCAGATGATATGATGGTGTACCTTGAAAACCCAAAAGATCTGTCAAAGGTCTCCTTACATTGATAAAAGCCTTTGGCAAAGTCTCAGGATACAAAATAAATGTACAAAAGACAATCGCATTTCTCTATACCAATAATAAACAAACAGAAACCCAAATAAAAATCACAGTTCCATTCACAATAGCCACAAAAAAAATGAAATACCTTGGCATCTTCCTAACCAGAGACGTGAAAGACCTTTACAATGAAAATTACAAAACACTGCTCAAAGAAATCAAAGCCGACATGAACAAGTGGAAAAATATCCCATGCTCATGGATCGGAAGAATCAACATTGTGAAGATGTCCATCTTACCTAAGGCAATCTACAAATTCAATGCAATACCCATTAAATTACCAACAACATTCTTCTCAGACCTAGAAAAAACAATACAGGAATTCATATGGAAACACAAACATCCAAGAATAGCCAGAACAATCCTCAGCAAAAAAAATAAAGCAGGTGGTATCACAATACCAGATTTCAAACTCTACTATAAAGCTACAATCATCAAAACAGCTTGGTATTGGTACAGGAACAGGCATATAGATCAATGGAACAGAATTGAGATTCCAGAAGCAAAACCTCAATTTCTCAACCAACTCATCTTCGACAAAGCCCCCACCACCTACCAATGGGGAGAGGAGAACCTATTCAGTAAATGGTGCTGGGAAAATTGGCTGAACACATGCAGAAGATTGAAACAGGACCCCTATCTATCCCCATGCACAAAGGTTAACTCCAAATGGATCAGAGACCTAAATGTAAAACCTCAAACCATAAGAACCTTAGAAAAGGAAGGAAATACTCTCATGGAAATCGGAACTGGCATCCAATTCCTGTACAAAACCCAAAACCCACAGGACTTAAGAGAGAAGATAGACTAATGGGACCTTATTATACTGACAAGCTTCTGCAAAGCC